>NC_132912.1:111909663-112211373 GCF_047675955.1 Chlorocebus sabaeus
AGAACTTGATGGTTCTATAATAGAGTTTTCTTTCTGAATCTTTTCCTTTCTGCATAAAAACTGCTAATTTTCATTACAGGCTCTCATCCAATTGCTTGACAATACTAATTTCTAAATTTTAAAGCTTACTTCAATAATGCTTGGTTAATTATACAGGCATTTGGTAGCAAGCAGAAGACACAAATTATGAATTGCACAAAATGAAACATTTAAATGCCTATCACTCTTTTTTAAAAAATCTCATTTTAAAATGTACATAATATTTATTTTATTCCTGTTGTCTAAGAAATTGGCTTCATACTATTGTCCTAGCTATTCAAAACGATAATTAAGTTTTCTGGTCTTATATATCTAGATTCAAACCCCATCATCACCATTTGCAATTTTGAACTTTGGTTCAAGTTAGTTGAATTATTTCAGCCTCAATGTCCTCATCTCTAAAATGGAACATTAGTAGTACATACTTCATAGAGCTGTGGTGAAGCATTTTTGAGATATAACTTGAGGTGCTGTATAAAACAGATCTAATACAAACGTCACAAAAGCTTGTAGAACACTTAAGAACAGATTGGTATGTGGCATGTTCTTATAAAATTCGACATGAATATTCATGTTCTTGCTCTCCCCGTTACACCTGTGAAAGCAGAGGAGATACCTTTGGTTCTAAAAGCGATCTAAATGAAAGATATGGGGAATCATTTAAGATATAATATAACCTTCTGTCTGCGACCTTCTGTCTAATCAGTCTCACACATAAGTAGCTTTCCTGCATTCCTGGAATCTCTTCTCACACCTCTAGCCAACAGTTGTGTTGCTTTCTAACCCACCCTCCTTCTTTCCTCTTACTTGACCAACTTATTCTGTCTCCTTTCCACTCTGTGGTCCAATCAAATACAGCTTCTAACCATCAACTTTATACATCTCCCTAAATCCTAGAAGATATAGTTTTAAAAATCTTTTATCTCACCGAAACTATAAATACTGGACTGAAGAATGAAACTTGGGAGCCACTGCAACATAAATATTACTCTATTTTCCACCTGAGATTAGAGACACATACCCTGCCTCTGAAGCAATGTATCATTTTTGGAATCGAAGTGGAGAACTGGCTTACACAGCCCAGAGAGTAAAAGCAGTGTTGATATACCAGAACTAGACCCTTTTTGGCACAATACTAGTTGTAGTAGAAGTGTTCTGGAGAAAAAAACAAAAAAAGCAAATCCTTTTCACAAGCAAAACGGATCAAAACACATAATGTTAACATAAACATGCAAATAGTTTAATTTTGCAATGGAGAAATGAAAAAATGATTAAAAATTAGAAACTCATTACAATCATAGTGTTTATTGTTTCCATAGAAATACATTTCCCCAACTCTAGTGTAGAACTCCACTCTAATTTAAAATCCTTTGTTTCTGAAGAGAATCTCTGATTTTCTTTGGGGTGGGTTACATTTGTTCTTCATAATATCGAGTATGAATAAAAATCAATAAATACCGCACATAATAATTTAATCTCAAAATCATGAGAAAAAACATTGAGAGGCCAATTAATCCTACCTTTTACTTCTGCAAATAACCCCAAAATTATTCCACTATTATCCTCCCGTTTGAATATACTACAGTATGTTGGAAAGCATGATCAGGAGCTTTGAAAGGCTATACTAATTCTGGACTTCAGTCATCTACTTCAACAGATTTATCAGTTACCAGTTTCTGTGCTTCTGTGAGCTGATTCTGACCTAAATCCTCCACTTTCTGCCTTTACGAATATAGCCAATGTATAGATAAAGTCAATTTCTTTTTCATAAAGATGGCATCCCTAGTGCTGATACCCTTTTTCTCCATACAGACCCTTCTCCCTACCTGAAGCCATTTGTCATCATTTTTTAATCCTTCCCACAGGAGAGTGCTGTAATTGCAATATTCCTAAAAGTTTCTGGAAATTTTATTCCCTACTTTTTTGAAATTCTCAATTCTAATGAATGATTTAAAGCCAGATCTATTTTGAATTAAGTGCTTCCTTTGTCATTTTCCTTATCAAGAAGGGTGTCTATTTTGTCTGTACAGATGCTTCTCTCTTTCTCACCAGCTGGATAGAAGTGGTAACCCCGCAGCCACACTATTCTACAGGAAGTAACAATACCACCTGTTATTTAATGGCTTCACTAACACATGCCCCATTCTTGCAGGAATGCTATTCCAGTGAAATAGTATAACAAGAAATGAAATGACTAGAGCGCTCAGGTGCTGTATTAAAATGTCAACTCTGACCTTTGAAGATTAGAACAAGCAAAAGACAGTCATGATTAATGTTTCCCCAGGCTTCATGGGTAAAGAGACACATTTATAAATCACAACTTCCAGGATGAAGAGAGGAAGGTGGGTAGTTACTAGACAGGATGTGGGAAAGGTTCAAGCCAAATGTTTCAATCTCTTGTCTATTACTAAACTATGCCAGTTTTAAAAGCTGATTAGAATGTGGTTTGGCCAATCATTCATAACTTTTTGCCACATTATTTGTTAATTTAATATTTTGGGGGACATTAGTAGTTATACATCATTCAAGAGGTTTCAGGAAGAGAAAAGTTAGGCAAGGGTCCAGGTAATTCAGCATACACTTTTTGTCTCCACTAAAAACCTGTTAACATATCTTCCCATCTATGTCCCAGAGTAGGTTCAAGGGACAATGATATGGTTTGGATCTGTGTCATCTGTGTCCCCACACAAATCTTACGTTGAAATGTAATGTCCAATGCTGGAAGTGGGGCCTGGTGGGAAGAGATTGAATCTTGGGGGTGGAGTTTTCATGAATGGTTTAGCACCATCCCCATTGGTACTGTATAGTGAGTGAGTTCTTGTAAGATCTGGATGCTTAAAACTGTGCAGTACCTCCCCCATCTCTCTCTTCATCCTGCTCCTTGCCATGTGAACTGTCAGCTCCCCTTTCACCTTTTGCCATGATTGAAAGTTTCCTGACGCCTCCCCAGAATATGAACAGATGCCAGCATCGTGTTTTCTGTACAGCCTTTGGAACCCTGTGCCAATTAAACCTATTTTCTTTATAAATTACCCAGTCTAGATTTTTTAATAGCAGTGCAAGAATGAACTAATACAGAGAATTGGTACTGAAAAGTGGGACATTGCTATAAAGATACATAAAAATGTAGAAGCAACTTTGGAACTGGGTAACGAGCAAAGGACACAAACATTTGGAGGGCTCAGAAGAAGACAGAAAGATTAAGGAAAATCTGGAACATCCTAGAGACCTGTTAAACTGTTGTGACCAAAATGCTGATAGTGATATGGATAGTGAAGGCCAGGCTGGGATGTCTCAGATGGAAATGTGGAACTTACTGGGAACCAGAGTAAAGGTCACCTTTGCTATGCTTTAGCAAAGAGCCTTCCTGCATTGTGTCCCTACTCTAGGGATTTGTGGAACTATGAACTCGAGAGTGATAATTTATGGACTCTGGCAGAAGAAATTTCTAAGCAACAAAGCTTTCAAGGTGTAACCTGACTGCTTCTAACACCTATACTCATATGCATGAGAAAAGAAATGACATAAAACTGAAATTTATAATTAACAGGGAAGCACAATGGAAAAGTTTGAAAAATTTGCAGCCTGGTCATGTGGTAGAAAAGAAAAGACCATTTTCAGGGGAGCAATTCAAGTCAGCAGCAGAAATTTGCATAAATAGAGAGGAGCCAAGTACTGATAGGCAAGACAATAGGGAAAAAGATTCTAAGGCATTTCAGAGAACTTGGCAGCAGCCCCTCCCATCACAAGCCTGAAGACCTAGGAAGGAAGAATGGCTTTGTAGGCCAGGCCCAGGGCCCAGCAGCCCTGCACAATGTCCAGACACTGTTCCCTGCATCTCAGCTGCTCCAGCCATGGCCCAAAGTGCCTCAGACACAGCTCTGGCCATTGCTTCAGAGGATGCAAACCATAACCTTTGGTGGCTTCCACATGGTTTTATCCCTGTGGGTGCACAGAGTGCAAGAGTTGAAACTTGGGAGCCTCCACCTAAATTTCAGAGGATGTATGGAAAAGCCTGGATATACAGGCAAAGCCTGCTGCAGGGGCAGAGCTCTCATGGAGAACATCTACTAGGGCAGCATGGAGGGAAAATGTGGGCTTGAGGCCCCCACAAAGTCCCCACTGGGGCACTGCCTAGTGGAGCTATGAGAAGAGGGTCACCATACTGCAGACCCACATACTCCAGAATTATAGATCTACATACATACTCCATAATTATAGATATACCAACAGCTTGCCCTGTGCCCCTGGAAAAGCCACAGGCACTCAACATCAACCTATGAGAGCATCCTTGGGGGATGAACCCTGCAGAGCCACAGGGCCAGAGCTTTCCAAGGCTTTGGGAGCCCAGCCCTTGCTCCAGTATGCCCTGGACGTGAGATGTAGGGTCAAGGGAGATTATTTTGGAGCTTTAGGATTTAATTAATGCCCTGCTGAGTTTTGGACTTGCATGTGGCCTGTAGCTCGTGTTTTTTGTTTGTTTTGTTTTTCTGTTTTTCTGTGTTTTTTTGGCCAATTTCTCCCTTTTGGAATGGGAATATTTCCCCTGCAAATGTTCCTATAGTCTAAGTTGAGGAGGTCTCAGATAGAAATGAGAAATTTATTGGGAGCTGGAGTAAAGGTCACTTTTGCTATGCTTTAGCAAAGAACCTGGCTGCATTGTGCCCCTGTACTCTTATTGTATCTTGGAAGTAACCAACTTCTTTTGGATTTAACATGCTCATAGGCAGAAGGGACTAGTCTTGTCTCAGACAATACTTTGGACTTCAAACTTCTGAGTTAATGCTGAAATGAGTTAAGACTGGGGAACTGTGAAAGAACATAAGATTTGGGAGGGGTCAGCAGCAGAATGATAAGATTTGGATCTGGGTCCCCACCCAAATCTCATATAGTAATGTAATCCCTAATGCTGGAGGTGGGGCCAGGTGTGAGGTGTTGTGTCATGGAGGTGGAGTTCTCATGAGTGGTTTAGCACCATCCTCCCTTGGTACTATATAGTGAGTGAGTTCATGCAAGATATAGTTATTTTAAATTATGTAGCACCTGCCTCTTCTTTTTCTTCCTCCTGCTCCTGACCATGTGAAGTGCCAGCTCTCCCTTCACCTTTTCCATGATAGACATCTCCTAAGGCCTCCCCAAAGGACAAGCAGATGTCAGCGACATGCCTCCTGTACAGCCTGCAGAACTGTGAGCCAATTACATATCCTTTATTTATAAATTACCCACTGTCGGGTATTTCTTTATAGCAGTGTGAAAACGGACTAGTACTGACAATGCAGATATTTGTGGCTATGTCAAACACCTCTCCTCCAACACAGTGCTATGGACAGGGTCAAGATCATGGTCCTTGGTATGATGTTTTTGAGGTACAAAAATGAGGTTAAAATAATCTAAGTGATCAATTAATACTTAGAAAATATTGCAACACTAACAGATTCCAGTGCCTGGTGAGAGGTATCCAGATTCAATTTCATTATCCATTTACTCCCCACACATAATAACACATACACACACACACACACACACACACACACACACAGGAGAGAGGGAAAAGAGGAAAGAGGGAGAGGGAGGGAGAAAGAGAGAGAGAGAGAGAGAGAGAGAGCGCAAGAGAGCTGGAAGCTCCTGGAGGGTAGAGATGATATCTTCTTTCTTAACTCTTAGTAAAAAAATAATAAAAACTTTTCATGCATTTGATGAACTTAAATTCCCAGAAACACCCTTAATTTGTATATTTTGTTAAGTTTTCAAAAACATAGCTTTGATTAATTTACCTTCCCATATCCCCAAATTCTGCTAATATGACTACACTCCCCACATACTCCTAATTCAAGGGTATTCACAATCTGGCCCAAATCGCCTTAATAGGTTCATCTCTCCTTCTTCTTCCTTACAAATTCCACACTCCTTTCTAACAAGTCTTGCCACTGCTTCTCACCAGTACTCTGACCTCTACGCATTCTCACACAGCATTCCTTTTCCTGAATCCCCATCCCACTTCAATCTCAACTTTTAAAGACATTCATTTCCCTATGAAGGTTTTCTTGATTAAATTCCATTTTCATCTTATGTGATTTTCACCATATGTCTTCTTTGAGGTCCCATAGTACTTTATATGTTCTTGAGACTGGTATCACATGTGAGCTTTTTAAAATAAGTATGAATCTATTGCTTTGGCCCTAAGTTAAACCACAAGAACCTTGAAGGAGGATAATGACTTGAATACCTCTTTATGCCCTGCCATGCCAGTCTCAGTGCCTTATACATGATCGATATGCAATATACACTTTTGAATAAGCCGTAGCAAAGAAATAAAAAATGAAATCCTAAGCCTACCATCCAATGGCCCAGACCCCCTCTTGGCCAAGGGGATGCCAGAGAAATCTTAGAAGCTGAGTTCCTGGCCATGACGGGATGGGAGGTTAGATACACCTTGTTATATACCCTCTCTCGGACAACAGTCATTAAACTTTCTTCCCTAAGGGTTAAACAAAAGCCTTTTGGAAAGGCTCCACTACTGATAGCAACCAAGTGCCTGACACTATCCCTCCTTTTTGTGGGTTTCCACAAAACAACTGACTAGCATTCCCTTCCTGATAAGAGACCACCAACCTACCAAAGTGGTTCTGGTCAGTATATGGAGGATGTGCAGAGGTTTTTGTGTCCTCTGATTTCAGAGGGCTGAAAATTCTACCCTCATGTCACGCTAACAGCATTGCTTTCTCAACATGGATTCCATGGAGAGGCATAAAGCTCAGTTGAGCGTATTCAGGTTTCCCCTCTCATAAATATTCATGATTTATCCTTTGGCTTATTAAATATGTATATTCAGTCACCCCACTCAGCTTAAATACCTGTTCCATTTTTATCTCCCTTGAGTGTGTGTTTCTGATTTCGAGCTAGAGGCTACGTTTCCCAGTCTGTCAGAATGGCCACCCTGCAAGCTGCAACCCTTTATGAAAAATAAAGCTATTCTTTCCAAATGTATGAACCTCTCACTCTTCAATTGACATGTCCAATTTAAAAATAGGAATAAGTGACTGCAATCCATTGTACATGCAAATTATAAAACTATAATGAAATACGTTTTTCATCTACTTTATTGGCAAAGACAAATCATGATCACTTACGTACATACTGACAAGTGTCTAAGGAAACATTATTATACTTTGATGGAAGAAATACAAATTAGTACAATTTTTAGTTTGAATAATTTGGCAATATCTGTCAAAATGGCAAATCCACATAGCCTTTGATCTAGCAATTGCTTTTAAAGTGTTTAGCTTACAATTATGCCACTACATGTTAAAAGTTAGAAACAATACAAATGTCCACAGAAGCAACTGGGGTAAATAAATTATGGTGCATCTACGAGGTCAGGAGACCAAGGCCATCCTGGCTAGCATGGTGAAACCCCGTCTCTACTAAAAATACAAACAAAAAAATTAGCTGAGCATGGTGGTGGGAGCCTGTATACAGTCCCAGCTACTCAGGAGGCTGAGGCAGAAGAATGGCGTGAACCCAGGAGGTGGAGCTTGCAATGAGCCGAGATCACGCCACTGCACTCCAGCCTGGGTGACTGAGCAAGACTCTATCTCAAAAACAATAAATAAGTAAAAATAAAAAAATAAATTATGGTGCATCTTTATCATGGAATGCTATCGTAGGGGCCAAGGTCCTTGGATCCCTGGAAGGCTGCTGAAAAATCACTGACATGAGGCAGATTGATTAATAGGAGAAAAGTCATACAAATTTATTTAACATATATACACAGAAGCCTTCAAAATGAAAACCCAACCCCTCAATTATGTACTAAAGCTAACATATCATTTTAAGGTTACAAAAAGAACAGGGGCTTTGGATCCTGGTAAAACAGGTTATGTTGTGGAGAGAAAAGAAATTATGTCAAGGGGCAATATATGATTACTAGGGAGAATGAATTAATGGGGAACAGAGATTAACTGGCAAATAGTTCTCTTTGGAATTTGAATGCATCTGAGAGATAACTATTATTTTGTAAAAAGGTTTGTTCAGATATGGTAACATTTTTGGTCTTATTTTCTGCAATAGATAATGAGACAATAGGAAGGGGAGGACTTTGAGCAGAAAGTCCTCTGCCTTTTTTGTGGGTCTGGACTTTGGGCAGAAAAAGGAACTTCAAGGAAGAACTTAATCTTATTATTTGGAGAGACTGCGGGGGTGAGGAGGAAGGTCTGGGGACCTTGGGGCTTCTTCAGTTCAGCTTATCAAAAAGCCATATTTTGGGGTATCTGTTTCTGAACCACAACACTATACCACTGTTTTTTTTAAAGAAGATGGAAAACAAAGAACAAAAATATTGATGAAAATCAATGATGTGTTTGATGAAAGAAGTGAAAAAGAATATGCACAGACTTCTATGTGCATATGTTCCTGGACCAAAGTGAGGGTTGGGCTGCTATTTCTTGTGGCCCAATAACAAGACGCAGATGAACTAGGGAGGAAGAGAGTTTTTATTTCTGTAACTGGTTACAGGGAAAAGGCCTGGAAATTATCCCCAGGCCAACTCAAAATTACCAAGTTTTCCAGAGCTTATATACCTTCTAAGCTATATGTCTACGTGTAAGTGTACATTCATCTAAAGACATAGTGATTAACTTATCTTAATCTATAACTAAGGTCTGAGTCCTAAAGACCTTCTTCTGGAGCCTCAGTAAGTTTACTTAATCTGAATGGGTCTAGGTGCTGGGGTAATTACCCTTAGCTTTTCTCCTGCTAAATCACAAAGGTTTGGGGAGTTCCTTTAAATCCCAATAAACTTGTTTGTGGAGGCCTGGGGAGTTTCTTCAGACCCCCCAATAAATCTTGTTTGATCCTAAAAAGGTCCTATTAAGAATTTCTTCATTATCTTGTCATTCTTCAAGGCCCAGGAAAAGCCTAGGCAAAACTCTTGATGGGCTCTTTGTTATATTCCAGCCTTTTATAAGAGCCCTGGCTCAATCAGTTTTTAATGTTTAACCTAGCTACTCAGTCAGTGCTGGGACAGTTGTAATGGAGGCTTGTGTTAGTGCGATCTGGCCTGCCACACATACATAAAATATATCTGAAAGGCTGCAAAAGAAATCAATAATAATGGTTACCTCTGGAGAGGAACACTGAATTGCTGGAGCACAGGAACAGAAGGGAGAGTGTACTAGTTCGTTCTCACATTGCTGTAAAAAACTATGAGACTGGGAAATGTATAAAGAAAAGAGGTCTAATTGGCTTACGGTTCCACAGGCTATACAGGAAGCATGGCTGAGCCAGACTCGGGAAACTTACAATCACGGCAGAAGGTGAAGGAGAAGCAGACGTGTCCTACATGGCTGGAGCAGGAGGAAGAGAGTGCAGTGGAAGGTGCCACACACTTTTTAATAGCCAGATCTTATGAGAACTCACTCAATATCACAAGAACAGCAAGGAGGAAATCTGCCCCCCACGATCCAATCACCCTCCCACCAGGCCACTCCTCCAACATTGGGGATTACAATTCGACATGAGATTTAGGTGGGGACACAAATCCAAACCATACCAGAGAATTTTTATTTTACATTATTTGATGTCAATCGAATCTTGACCATGAAAGTGTATTATGAATTGAAAGATTATAATTATCATTAAATAATATTTTAAATAAACTTCTCATTCTTTGGATCCCATTTTGGAACAATGCTTTCTTCAGTGGGACCCGAGGGATGCCTGGAGTGCAACACTCCAAATTGCAAGAAAAGCGGGTGTTGATGAGAATCTGTAACGGAGTACTTAGATTCTTGGAATGTTCATTGTAGGGATCATCCTCACTAAATTTTTGAAGTTATCAAAAGTTCCTCTTCAGCCACCTTCCATCAGAAGAATCAACAGAAAGCATTGTGCAAGGAGCTCATACTTGACTGTTGATGAAAAGAGTCAGACTGTAAAATATTTGAAGAGATTTATTCGGCTAAATGTGACTGACCATGGCCCATGACACAGCCCTCAGGAGATCCTAAAACATGTGGCTCAAGGTGTTCGGGGTACAGCTTGGTTTTACATATTTTAGGGAGGCATGAGACATCAATTAAATGCATTTAAGAAATACATTGGTTTGGTTCGGAAAGTCAAGATAACTCAAAGTGGGGGCTTCCAGGATATAGGTAAATTTAAACATTTGCTGGTTGACATTTGGTTGAGTTTGTCTAAAGACCTGCGATCCACAGAAAGGAAATGTTCAGGTTAAGATTAAAGATTGTGGAGACCAAGGCTCTTTTGAAGTCTTATAATGGCTGCCCTTAGAGACAATGCACGACAAATATTTCCTGTTCAGATATTTAAAAGGTGCTATGCTTTTAGTCAATCTCTTCTGGATTGGGAGGGCCTAGAAGAAAAAGATCTAGCTGCATTAATAGAGATTCTTTACGAGATGAATATTTTCCCCCACAAAGGACAGTTTTGCAGAGCCATTTCAAGATAAAGCAGAGAAACATGTCTTGGGGCAAAATATTTTTATTTTCTTTCTTGTCTTGTAATGTTATGCCAGAGTCAGATTGGAAAGTAAGTCACAATACATAGGGTTAAATAAAACCCATCTGATGAGAATTTATGGTTTATAGTGCATGACTCCCCAGACTCCTTAGATAGAAATTTGGGCAAGATAAAAAAAAAAATCACAGCTTTGTCCTCATGACAGTTGTTCTAGGTTCCTCAGCTCTTGCGCTTTGGCCTCAGAGATGGCCAGGATTTAACTTAATAATCAGGTGATTGATTCATTTGTCTCTTTTGTATCATGAATAAACAGAATAAGTGGATTTTGGAATTGGAAGTCATAAAGCTCTGTAGGAATGGAAAAGTTGAGGAGTTAGCTAGTCTTTGGCTGGCTGTGAACTTGGTGAAAGCTCTGTCCAAATTTTGCCTTCTTTCAGGGAAGCTTCCATCAATCCCAAAGCAGCCTGGACCCTGGTCATCTCAGAGAGTCCTGTAACTGCCCAACAGGTTCATTTTGCCTGCTGTCCAGACAGAGCTGCTTAATCAAGACAGGAATTGCAATAGAGAAAGGGTTTAATTCCTGTAGGGTCAACTGAACAGGAAACCACAGTTTTATTATTACTCAAATCAGTCTCCCCAAAATTAGGGAGCTGGGGTCTGTTAAGGCTAATTTAGTGGGGAAGCAGCCAAGGAGTAGAAAGCACTGATTGGTCAGGTTGGAGATGAAATCATAGGGAGTTGAAGCTGTCTTCTTGCACTAAGCTGTTTCCTGGGTGAAGGCCACAAGACCAAATGAGCCAGTTTATTGATCTGGGTGGTGCCAGCCAATCCATCAAGTGCAGGGTTTGAAAAATATCTCAAGCACTAATCTTGGGTTTTACAATAGTGATTTTATCCCTTGGGGGAACTGGGGTGGTTTAGAATCTTGTGGCCTCTAGCCGAATGACATCTGATCCATAATTTCTAATATTGTGGCTAATACGTTAGCCCTAGAAAGGCAATCTGGTCCCCAGGCAAGAAGGGTGTTTGTTTTGGGAAAAGCGCTGTTATCATCTTAGTTTCAAAGTTAAACTATAAACTAAGCTCCTCCCATGGTTAGTTCAGCCTATGCCCAGGAATTAACAAGGACAGTTTGGAGGTTAGAAGCAAAATGGATTTGATTAGGTCAGATCTCTTTCGCTATCATAATTTACTCACAATTTTTGCAAAGGTGGTTTCAGTCTGATTTGAACACATGCATATGATGAGAGTTTTGGTGCAAAACAAAGGTCAACTAATAAGTATAATGGTCAAAAACAAAATTAAAGCAAAACAAAAGGAAAGAAAACAATAATAAACCTTCATCAACCGTTGAACTAATCTCACTTTCTCCTCTTTAATCATGAAAGCTCATTTATAAGAAGGGATAATGAGGATAATGTCAGTTTCAAAATCATTTGAAATGATACTTTAAAAAATAAAGAATACAGTTCTTCATTTGAATTGGCCTCAATGAGCTTTAATTACAGCAATGTGAGCAACTAAAAAGAGCTAGTTAGGAGGTATATCCTTGTTTAGGTATATTCCCATCAATGTGCTTTCATAAATGGTTTTCATTTGAAAAGAGATAATTTTTTAAAAAAATCTAAATAAGTACTTTATCTTTGTGGATAATGAGTGAACAAAAATCGAGGCATTAAGCAGCTGAAAAGGTGACAGTAAATGTATTGAGGTTTTAAAAAATACAAATCAAACTCCTGTCTGTCTTAGTAGAGTCAGTTTGTTGACACCAATCGGAACTCTTATTAAACAGCTGAAAGATGGTCTCCTGCCTGACTCCAACAGGGAGATGTTTACAAGCTCTTCAATTTCTATGTGCAGGAAGGTCTGATTTAGTTATGAAGCCCTACAAGTTGCAAAGGGCTTGTACCAGATCATATTAATTTTGGGGTGATTACATGTACAAATTCAAATGATCACTTATTAAACTATGCCTGGATTTGAAGCCAGAAAAGCTTGGAGATTTTCTCTACATTATCCCAAATTTATCACCTTGGAGATATATCTGGTTTAATTTCATTTTTACCCCAAAAGACCTCAGGCATTTTGGAGGAATGAGAATGATCCATTTGATATTCAAATCAGCTAATGAATTACACATAGAATATAATACTTGCTTACATTTATTGAACAATATGTGTCTGGCTCTGTACTTTGGGTTTTGCATAGATTTATTGAATCATTTTAACTTTCCTATGAATATGCATTAATTTCTTCTGTAACAACATCTTGCCCTGTCTTCAAACTAACTCTACTAAAAACACTAAAAAATGGCTCATGGGAATCAACCCAAGCAAATCTGAAGAATGTCAGACTTTGTGCTTTCTTTCTTCATTCACACACAAAAAGTACCAATTTATTCACTATGCCTCTGAATCAACAATACAGGGTACATCAGTCCTAGGGAGGTGGAGCAAGGGACATAGAGATTACTTTTTCTGGGTGCCACAGGGTAATTGACTGGACCAGGTTATTATAACTTGCTCTGGGTCCCGGCCTCATACATGCAGCTAGACCTGCTTTGCACAGTACTGCACACACACATCCCAGATTATTAAACCTGTTTCTTAAAGTGGCCCCCATGCTGCACACCAACCCCTTTGGTTGCCCTTGCTGTACCCTTCTTGCTCTTTATCTTCAATTGAATTTTTTACTGAGATAATGGTAGATTCACATGCAGTTTCTAAGAAATAATACAGAGAGAGCCTACATGCTCTTTATTCAGTGTTATAGGTGAAATTGTGTCCCTCCAACCAACAGATACGCTGAAGTCCTAATTACCAGTACCTGCGAATAGGACCTTATTTGGAAACAACAGTCTTTGCAGATTTAATCAATTTAAGATCATTAAGGTGGGCTCTAATCGAATATGACTGGTGCCCCTAGAAGAAGAGAAGAGACACAGAGATAGAGATACACGGAGGGAAGACAGTCACATGAAGATGGAGGCAGAAATTGGATTTATGCAGTCACAACCCAAGGAATGACTGCGGCTACCAGAAGCAGGAAGAGATAAGGAGGTTTCCTCCTTAAGAATCCTTGGAAAGAACATGACCCTGCTAACACTAGATTTGAGATTTCTAACTTCCGGAATTGTGAAAAAACAAACGTATGTTGTTTGCAGCCACCCTGTTGGTGGTATTTTATTATCACAGCTCTGGGAAACTAATATGCCCACTTTTCCACAATGGTAACATTTTGCAAAACTATAGTATGATATCACAGCCAGGATACTGACATTGATACAATCCACCTTATATTTGCCAAAGTTTAACTTGGATCCATGTGTATGTTCCGTTCTATACAATTCTGTCAAATGCATAGGTTTGTGTATGGACCACCAAATCAAGATATTAAATAGTTACATCACCAAAAGGATCCTTCGCAAACCCCTTTTAGAATCACATCAACTGCTTTCCATTCCCAGGGTGGATGGGGATCACATCCTTAACCACTAGCAATCAATAATCTGTTCTCCGGTTCTCAATATTGTGTCATTTCAAAAATGTCATATAAATGATATAGTAATCTTTTGAAACTGACTTTTTTTCATTCAGCTTAAATCCCTGGAGATTCATTCAAGATGTTGTATATCTGTGTCTGCAAAACCTTGCTGAAAATTTGATAGGAATTACATTAAACCTACACATTAATTTCAGGAGAATTAACATAATTACTATGTTGAGTGTTCCCATCTATGGACACAGTATTGGCCTTTATTTATTTAGGTCTCCTTTGATTTCTTTTATCAACATTTTAACGTTTTCACCATATAGATCATACACATGTTCTGTTACATGTATATTGAAGTCTTTTTTCTTTGGAGTCATTGTTAAATTGCAAGCCCAGTTTTGTAGCAAAAAGGGATTCAAGCACAGCATTTTTTCGCAAGGAATTCTTATATAATAAGAGTAATGCTTTTGTAGCCTTCTCAATGTGTTATAATGCATCTGAACTTGTCATCAAATGTTATACAGCATATTTGTAGCTTATAGGAAAATAAGATAAAGTAAACATGGAAACCTAGTTAGACATTTTTGTTGGAATTCTGGACATTTTAGAAAACAATATAATCAAACTATGATGTTTCAGCCCCTTATTGCTGAGATAATGCTAAAGAAGAAAGGGAGGGAAAAAAACAGATGATCAGCAGGATTTTTGACCTCTAAAGCCTGGGAATAAGAATGCTAACCTATCGGTCGGACACGGTGGCTCAAGCCTGTAATCCCAGCACTTTGCGAGGCCGAGACGGGCGGATCACGAGGTCAGGAGATCGAGACCATCCTGGCTAACATGGTGAAACCCCGTCTCTACTAAAAAATACAAAAAACTAGCCGGGCGTGGTAGCGGGCACCTGTAGTCCCAGCTACTCGGGAGGCTGAGGCAGGAGGATGTCGTAAACCCAGGAGGCGGAGCTTGCAGTGAGCTGAGATCTGGCCACTGCAGTCCAACCTGGGTGACAGAGCGAGACTCCGTCTCAAAAAAAAAAAAAATGCCAACCTATCCACTCTGTCATCACCCAAAAAACTTTTGATGGATAGAAGACAATTCAACATCCTTTACCAGCTCAGTTGCCACATTTGTCCTCAGTTGCAGTTCATGCTGGAATGTAAGCCACACCGGTCCAAAGAGGAAGGACGTTTTAACTGGGCTAAAGAAACTGACCAAGCTGAAGAACTGACCCCTACAGGTCACTGGCATTCCACAACAGTATACAAAGGTATGATAATCTAAGAAGAGTTTCAGACATATTCTGATACTTGTTTAACATTTCATTCAGAAGTGGCATTACAGTACTCTAATTCAGGTGGGTAGAAGTGCTATGGCTCTGGGTAGTTAGCATATTGCATCAATATGCCAGCCTATGGCTGCTAATGAAGGGACAGGATCCACTTCCATAGGAGAGGATGATGGCAAGGACAATGTAGAATGTCAGGGATCTAGGGAATCACTTTGTTCTCAATAGGAAACCAGGTATAGGCCAAAGAAACTCCAGGTATAACGCAAGAAGCAAAGACTAAATCAACATAGAGGCAAGCGGGGTTTGCAAAAGTGCGTTGAGAAAGTATTCAGGAGTCCACATTGCAAAACAGGCACAATTAGTGCCAGATCTATGGCAGGCAGGTCACCTCATGATTTGGAGGGCTAAGACTGCTGATGAACTCCAGAACCTGGATAGAACTGACCAAGATGTTTAGTAAGAAATAGCCTGAAGTTACAACGCCCTGGCTTTTTCTTTTAACTGAATGTTTTTGAGGTGGTGGAATCATATTAACTAAGGTACCCCCACACAGCTCCCCATTACTGAGAGTTCAGTGAGTATCAGGATGTATATTTTGTGATTCAATCCTCCCAGCAATACTAAGCAGTGAGCACTATTATTAATGCTATTTTAATATGAAAAAACAGGAGCAAAGAAAAGTGAAGAAATGTGTCCAAGGTCACGTAGATGGGAGATCACAGAACCAAGTTTCCAGTTTGTACAGCCTGACTTTAGAGCCTGCACACTTAGCCATTAGGCTATATTTTGCTCCATTCTATTTTCTGGATCACTTGAGTACAAACCAAGCCACTGACTCCTACTGTGACACAATTAAACTATCCACTATATCAAATCAGAACCTATTTTGCTCCTGGTTGTTTTTGTTTGTTTTTATTGTTGTTTTTCTTGAGATGGAGTCTCACTGGGTCATCCAGTCTGGAGTGCAGTGGCGCAATCTCAGCTCACTGCAACCTCCGTCTCCTGGGTTCAGGTGATTCTCCTGCCCCAGCCTCCCAAGTAGCTGGAATTACAGGTGCACACTGTCACACCTGGCTAATTTGTGTATTTTTAGTAGAGACAGGGTTTCACCACGCTGGCCAGGCTGATCTCAAACTCCTGACCTCAAGTGAAATTACATTTCCTCCAGTGCATTAATTCTAGATATGAATACTTTCATTTAATTGTGAATTATTTTGGAGTTATATTCAAACAAATGAGGATATGATAAATTAGTAACAGCTAGCTAATAAATCTAGCACACTCTTCACAAAAAGCTAATTTATTCAAGTATATGTATGTTTGACAAATAACTCCTGCTTGAATGATTTACCAAGTTAATATAAAATGGTCTTTAAAAGCCAGCTACTAGTCCTGTTTTGCATTTGGAACTTCCACTGAAAGCTGGGAAAAGGATGGCTCAAAGTATAATTCATTTTCAAAAGATCAATGTTAAAAAACAGAAAAATTTGTGTTAGGTTCCTGTTAAATACATATTAAAGATGAGTAGCTCAAGCAGTTAGCAAAATGAAGATAGACAAACTGTTTGAATCAGATATACAAATTGTGCATGGTCACTGAAGAAAGTAAAAACACCATTAATATTACAGAAGCTTATTAAAATATAATCCCTCAAATTACTAGTTACTAGTCATCAATTCATTATTAGTTAACAGGGTTGTTACCAAAAAAGTACTACTTTCTTAGGCCACTCACAAACTGATTATTAAAACAATTGATAGGTCTGGATCTTAGACTGCCAATTTTATTTAAATAACCACAGATGACTTTAATGTGCAGCCAAATTTGAAAAACACTGGTAGTTGATTACATTTTTTATGGAGAATCTCAATTTATTCTTTCACTCTGAAGTATTAATAAGTAACTATGGCAATATCAATTTATGGCAATTGATTTATATATACTTATATAGTATTATAATTCATTCACCTATGTGTTCTATTCCCAGTGCTATGCTTAAACCAGTGATAAAACTTCCATGGCTTCAGTGCTTTATTTGTAAAATAAATGATTAGTTCAAATGATTTTAAAACACTTTCTACCTCTAAAACTCTAACCTAGTATTAATGATGTATCTCCAGGGTAAAGGGCAGAAACCTGTGACATTTACCTGGGGTGTTTTGGTCAGTGCCATTTGTTCGTACCCCAGGAGATGTTCACATACTATACTATGCCCACCACCACTACCACCACCAACACATACAAACTACAGGCCTGAAAAATAAGACACTAAAAGTCAGAAACCACTTTTTTTCATTCTTCCTTAGTATCTCACAAAAACTGCCATAAGTGGGTAGGAAGAAAGCATCTACAATTTCCCAAGCAAAGTTTTAGATAAGACAGGTCATCAGCTATCAGCTGCTGCATAAGAAACCATCCTCAAACTCAATGGCTTAAGGCTATAACCGTTTTATAAGACCTCATGAATTTGGGAAGCATTCAGTCAGATGACGCTTCTGCTCTACACAGCATTGACTAACCTCATTCAGTGAGATTTTGTAAAGCTGTTGGGCTAGTCTAGAGGATCCACATAGTTTCACTCAGATATCTGATGCCTTGGCTCCTTGGAAGGTGGGCTCAGCTGGAAACTCTCCCTCTCCCTGTAATTTCAGAACCTCTGCAGGTAGTCTCTCTCCAGAAAGGCATTGAGCTTCTTACATGTTGGTTCAGAGTGTTTCTTTTTATTTTCTTTTTTCTTTTTCTTTTTTTTTTTTTTTTTTTTGAGTGGAGTCTCGCTTTGCCACCCAGGCTGGAGCGCAGTGGCAAGATCTTGGATCACTGCAGCCTCCACCTCCTGGGTTCCAGCGATTCTACTGCCTCAGTTTCCTGGGTAGCTGGGATTACAGGTATGTGCCACCACACCTGGCTAATTTTTGTATTTTTAGTAGAGATGAAGTTTCACCATGTTAGCCAGGCTGGTCTCGAGCTCCTGACCTCAGGTGATCCACCCGCCTCAGTCTCCCAAAGCGCTGAGATTACAGGCGTGAGCCGCCATGCCCAGCTGACAGAATGTTTCAAGAGACAAGAAAGTTTCAGTTTCTTAAGACTTGGACCCAGAAAATGGTGTGGTGTTAATTTCACTGTATTCTACCAGGCAAGGCACTCACAGAGTCCACTAGATTTAAGGAAAGGAAACATAAAACCCAGCTTCTCAATAGGTGAAATTCAAAGAATTTGCAACAAGCTTGAATCAACAACAGAATCTATCAATGCATCCTTCCAACGTATACAGGAGGATTAAAATGCACTGCCTTCACAGAGTTTTAATGCTAGCTCTGCTACTCTCTGGTTGGGTAGTTTAGGGCAAGTCCTTCTCTGAGCAAGAAGCCTCTCAGAGACTTAAATTTCTGCACTGTAAAATGAGATTTGTGATACTGCTGCCTAGCTCCTAATTGTGAGAATTACAGAAGAGAATTTGTAATGTGAAAATTGCACAGTATGTGGCACTTAGGTGATAGCTATAATGTGATTATTAAGTACAAGAAAGTCCATTAGCTGTTTTGAGATGCTATAAAAATGTTTTATATCAGGAAATTATGAGTAAAAGATTTACATTCAATAAATGCGAGTGTTCCAAAGTTGGGAGGAGAGAACATTTACATCCTGACTTGGGTTATCCTATGAAGCATTAAGAAGCTTCAGCCCTGAAGTCTGTTTCAGGTGTGACAGAGAAAGGTGGAGGACCACAGACACAGCTGTGCTAACCCTTTGACAGAGAAATGTACTGATTTTCTCAATAATATGGGAAAATGCATAATTATAGTCACAAAATTATTCCCTCGTTTTGTCAGTGGAGAAACAAAACGCTTCTATGTATCATCTTCAGCCACATGGTGACCCCTAATTCCACTCACATGTCCCTTCATGCATGTATGTGGAAAACTCACTTTCCTTCTTAAAAAAGTATACTCAAACATCCTTTGAAACGACTTCCCTGATTCCCTCAGACAGAATTGGTTCCCCACTCCCTCCATATTTTCATATCACTATGAATGAATGTTTATTGTACACATGATATAATATTGTGATTTGTTTTAGGTAGCTGTATCTCTGTCTCCACTTCCCACTGCCCCATGAGTGTGTTGAGTGTGGGAACTGCATCATGAGTGCACAAGTGAGGCACTAAGTCCACATGCCTGGCTGGAAATACATCACAGGTGAGCCATATAGTTGCACATGCCCTAGTCCCTTGCTATGCAAGTGTTGTACTTGGACCGGAAGCCTCAGAATCACCTGGGAGCCTGTTAAAAATAAAGAATCTAAAACCACCCAAAACCAACTGAGTCAGAATCCGCATTTTAATAAGATCCACAGGGTATTCATGTGTGCACTTATATTTGAAAAGCATAGCTCTAGCATAAACTGCAGTCTGGCTTCCCTCATTGAAATGTACTCAATCTTTCCTGACAGGAAATACCTAAAGACATTTTTTCAAACTCCTTTCTCAATTTTTGAAGCCAAATAATTAATTGAGGATAGTTTGGTTAAAAAACAGATATTTCTTTTTGACCACATATACATATGCTTTTTTAAAAATCTGGATTACTTTATAATTTTTATTTTTTCATTTTTGTGGGTACATGGTAGGTGTATATATGAGGTACATGAGATATTTTGACACAGGTGTGCAGTGTGAAATAAGCACATCATGGAGAATTAGATATCCATCCCCTCAAGCCTTTATCCTCTTATCCTCTCAGTTACAGATAATCCAATTACACTCTAAGTTATGTTATAATGTACAATTAAGTTGTTATTGATGATAGTCATCCTATTATACTATCAAATAATAGGTCTTACTCATTCTTTGTAACTACTTTTTGTACCCATATACCCCCTCATCCCCCACTGCCATTTCCAGTCTGTGGTAACCATTATTCTGCTCTCTATGTCCATGAGTTCAATTGTTTTGATTTTTAGATCCCACAAATTTTGTGCCTGGGTTATTTCACTTAACATAATGACCTCCAGTTCCATCTATGTTGTTGCAAATGACTGGATCTCATTCTTTTTTTATGATTGAATCGTACTCCATTGGGAATATGTACCACATTTTCTTTATCTATTCATAAAGCATAAAGAATATCTATTCAAGGACTTTGGGACTCTTGGACCTTTGACCTCAGACTGAAGGCTGCACTGTCAGCTTCCCTAATTTTGAGGTTTTGGAACCCAGACTGGCTTCCTTGCTCCTCAGCATGCAGACAGCCTATTGTGGGACCTCACCTTGTGGTTGTGCGAGTTCATACTCCTTACTAAACTTCCCTTTCTATATACACCTATCATATTAGTTCTATCCCTCTAGAGAATGCTTACTAATACGGGCAGACACTGTCCTGAGTGTTTTACCTGCATTGGTTCATTTCATTTTACAACAATTTTGAGAAGCTGGTATTATCATCCCCATTTTATAAAGGAAGCAACTGAGATTCAGAAAGGTAAAGTGTTTTTCTCAAGGTGGTGTGAAAAAATCATTTTTAATTTTTAAGGCTTATTCTGTATTATGTTTACACTTGAAATTAATTTATGGAAATAATTTTCTGGAGGATGTAATGACAAGCATCTGAAATGCCTTCATTGCCTGTTAGAATTCTGTTGTGAAGGAGAGAAGTGAAACAAAAAAATAAGTTGAAACATCAATGATTTAATTTTTGTTCTGAGAAGAAGCAGTGAAAGCTACCATACTCCACAAAGACAATCAGAAGGGACTGAAAGGCAAAAGAGAGGGGTAGTGCAGCAGTAGAGACAGTGCAGCTCTCCCACCAGACAGGGCAGTGAAACTTGATTTCACCATTTGCTGGCTGTGTAGCCTGAGGCAAAGTCAGTCTGCGTCTCAATTTCTCATTTGTCAGTGAAACATAAAATACCCTAGCTTGATAGAATTTTGCAAAGAGTAAGGAAAAAGGGAAGAAAAGGTATATAGACTATATTAGTCTGTTCTCATGCTACTAATGAAGATACACCCAACACTGGGTAATTTATAAAGGAAAGAAGTTTAATTGACTCACAGTTCCACATGGCCAGCAAGGCCTCACAGTCATCGTGGAAGGCAAAGGAGGAGATAGTGTGGTCTTACATGTTGGCAGGCAAGAGAGCATGTGCAGGAGAACTCTCTTTCTTAAAACCATCAGATTTCATGAGACTTATTCATTATCATAAGAACAAGATGGGGAAAACCCGCTCCCATGATTCAATTACCTCCCATGGGGTCCCACCCGTGACACGTGGGGATTATTACAATTCAAGATGAGATTTGGGTGGGAACACAGAGCCAAACCATGTCATAGACCATGGGCACTCAACATTACAAACTAAATTTGCAAAAAGCATTAAATCTTCTTAGTTAAGATTCTCTGAAAACATGCTCTGGAATAGAGCTTTTCCTAAAGGAAATTTTTGGTAAGTACACTCAGAATCATCCTATGCAAGGTAATGAAGGAAGTGGCATTGGAAGAGGAAGAAGTTGAACTGTGAGGAAGATTCAATGCAAGGCTCAGCTGATACCATGGGAATCTTTGGAGTCCTGATAATCTATGAGAATTGTTTACACTGAGGCAAGGGAACTCAATTTGTTCCTTGATACCAACCCATCTTTGGATGAATGCTGTCCTTGGGAAGAATCATAACCCTGGGCAGGACAGCTCCCTTCAGCAGAGGGTGACGCTAGAGACAGACACAGATGTGAGTCCCAGCAGTTAACATTTCTGGCAGATTGGGGAATGAATGGCTCTGTCCTGAAACAGAAATCTGGTCAGGGTACTATATTATCCACTACAGATGCAAATGCTCCATAGGCAGAATTCTGATTCCAGGCCATTGGGAAAACCCCTATTGATGCTAAATCCAATGAGACATAGTAATGTGTGCCTTTGTATTTCCAAACACAACCTCAGGGCTGGACCCTCCCCTAAATCTATCTTAAGCTCAACACAATGCAGACTATCAACTGTACAACCCTTTGTGTACCCAAAAGTGAAAGGTCTAGGTGTGCAAAAATTGGATCAGTTTTGTCACTAATAGATGTCCAATGCCTATCACAGAGACTGCACATAATAGTGATTCAATAGTTGTTGAATAAATGAGTATACGTGATGAACTGGATTGACTCTGAAGACAGACGCAGAAGAAACATCTAAAAAGGAAATATGGAGGCCTTTCTTCACCAAATATAGATTCTGATAAGTCACTCAAGTTAATTCAGAGTCTATTATGCATGTTTCAAAAAAAGCCAAAGACTTAATGATAAAGAAAGATGAATAATCCCAAGAAAATAATGTAAATCTGAAACTTAGTCTTTTTATATGCCATAATGAGTGTAGCAACAAAGATGTTTTCTATAATAGCCATTAAAGCTCTCCAGGTTTGAAGCAAAAGAAAGTCAGAAATCCATTTCCCATGATGACAGCCACCAATTTTCTCACAATCATAAAGGAGATGCAGAATTAGTTCCATAATATCTGCTATTTAAAAATGTCAGCCTGGTGTTACTAAGAAAACACATCCCAGGCACAAGAGCCAGCTTCTCATACAACACATTTCATGGATATGGTGACCTGGCTAATGCTTCTGCAATGGTACCAAAGGTTGAGGTGACACCTGCCTACAGCTTGAGAGAAAATAAATTTATGTGGCCAAAAATGACACGTAGCCTTCCCTGTGAAATGTAGTTTTTCAAATTTCTACTCTTAGCATGATTTACCTCACACAAAACACTACGAGCCAGTCAGCACTTTCATGCCTTTGACTTTGGTGTAATTATTTTTAGGCTGAAAGATTTTTACTGTCTTTCTATTACTTTTGCCCATAAGCATATCAAGTTGTTTTTTCTGTTCTCTCTGTTTAAAAGATGGAAATAGAAATTTCTCAAAAAATTCTTTTCAGAAGCAAATGATTGCCAAAAATCTCATCAGAAGAGGAAGTGTTACACTATTGCAGCCTAGGGAGCATTCTTAAATCTGACAGAGCCTGGCGTGGTGACTGGGGCAGGCAGAGTCACATGAATGCCTAAGTTCTAATTCACCTTCCAAGGTGCTGGCTGGGAACTCTCACCAAGACTGCTGCTATAGCTCCCAACTCATCTCCCTGCTTCCTTCCCTCTTGGTCTCTTTAATTCACCCTCCACAGTCAGTGTGAGTTCATTCAGCAAAATCAGACTTTGTCACCCCTCTGCTTGAACTGTTTCAATGCCTTTCCTGACTCTTAAAATAAAAATAAAAGCTCAATGCCATGTCCTTTGTAGTACTTATGGTCTGACTCCAACTCTTTGACCAGGATAACCTTATGAAAGGTTTGAGAGAGAACAATTGTAAGTGAGTGAAATTGGTATTCGTCTACATGGTAAGGGTCTAAGAAATGCACCCCGGAAAGTGACCAGCAGACCTCTAGGCACTACCTCTCTCATCTCCTGTGAACCACTCCTCTCTGAGCCCACAGGCTCTAGCTCCATATCTTAAATAGGCCTAGTGTGTGGTTGTTTGCTTTTTCACTAAACTTTTCTTTGGCACTGGACCTGGAACAGAGACAATAGAGCTGAAGTGGAATTCAGACCTGATACTTGACAAAAGTATGATGTTCACTCTGACGCTTCTTGCATTTGATACTTTTGTAGCTTTTAATTTAATATCAAAATCTGACCCCTACACCAACATTCTAAACCATCCATCTCAGAGGCATATATGACAATGCAGGAGAAAGTTCTTTGAAGAGTCTCTTGTGTTTAAGCAATGGACTTAGTATGGAGAGAACTGATTATTTACTTTCAGTTCCTCAGCTCGGTTGCCCTTAGTTTTTTCAAGTATAAGTGTCTGTTTCCACCGCTGAGGCTCCAATATGTTCTGGTGT
The DNA here is from genome assembly GCF_047675955.1 of Chlorocebus sabaeus. Lineage (NCBI taxonomy): Eukaryota > Metazoa > Chordata > Mammalia > Primates > Cercopithecidae > Chlorocebus > Chlorocebus sabaeus. Next base: position 111,933,842 of record NC_132912.1, read on the forward strand.
GTTTGGTGAGTGGGTGAGACCAGCCACCATTTTACTGCCCATCTAATTCCTGTGGTAATTGACAGAGCAAAAATCTTAGAAAACCTTCATGGTTATTGTGCTTACATTAAGAACAGGTAGAGAAGGAATCTGTGATAACTTCTAGAGTTTCATGGGAGATTCAGGAAAGAGAAGATGCTGGTTGAAAACAGCAAGCAGTGTCAATGAAAGTGGAAGAGGTGGAGCTGCTACTCAGAATTTTCACCATGAAGGAAAAGATAATCTGCAAAGATGAAGCCCAGAGACCAAGAACACTGATCTCTGAGAGCCTCACTGATCCCTATGGAAGGCTTCTTTCTTCCTTATTTACTCAATAAATATTTAATGACATGGTCAAGTTTATTGATGTATTCAACCATAGTACACAAGGTACCCTACCTGTGTTGTGTAGAAATGATTACTTAATGATACATAATCTGTTATTGATTATTAATTAACACATAATAACTTGAACTTCTCTTCTGACAGCTGTGAGAACAAGCTATTTATCAATCAACCAAAATTTTTAACGCTGACATAGTGAGAGGAACCCAATCATTTTCATCAGATTTATTGGATGACAGCATCATTGCCAGGTCTCACAATGAAATGCAATCTGGAATAATGTGAAGGTATTAAATTTATAGTTGGGTTATTAACTGTAGCTATGAAATAAGAAATGATAAAAATAGTGACTTCAAAAGTTTTAGAAATGCATGTTGGAGGAACCTATCATCTGAGAGAAACTCCTTCTCACAAGTCTTTCATGTGTTTTCAGAATAATAAAGATTTAGAAGTTATTTTCTGAAACACTAAGAAATATTTTTTAAAATTAAACAAAAAAAATTATCAGAGATACATAAGCAGTGTTATCAAATAAGCAAGGAGTGTGGAAAGAAGTTCTTAGACAGTTTTCCAGCAAAAGTGAGAAATTGATAGCACTTCATGAAGAAAAGAAATTCCAAACTTATACTATAAATGAAAACTTATACTATAGTCTGTGTTTGGAATGTTTTATTTGGAGAAAAAAAAGGGAGTCACTCAGCAAAATCTCAGAAGCAAAAGAGTTTTAGAATCATAGCCTTCAGCAGTGGGATTCATGACAAGTCTCTCTGTCTGCAGGATGTAATCCCTTCTTGAATTTAGAATGGTGTGCCTCCCAAAAAGGATCCCTGGGGGAGTTCTGAAGTACGTTAGGGGAAAGTACCAATGAAATTATCATTGATTCTATTTACACAGCTACAGCACTGTTAGAACTAGGCTTTTGACTGCAGTACTATTTTTACTTTCTCAATACTCACTAAGAGTTTGAAGACTTCGGCAACCTATTTAACCTCTTTGTTTATTTTCATGTCTATGAAATTGGTTAATAACACTACTTTTTGGTAGAGTGGTTTTGAAGATTAAATAAGTAAATAAAATTAAACCCTTAAAGCAGAGACAGTTGAAAAGAGAGTTTTTAGTGATGGCTGTCACATTAACATCATCATTACTATCATTTATCAACACCTATGGGTTCTGAGCTACTTAGGGTCGACTTTATGGTAAAGGAACCCTTGATACTTCAAGAAAGTAGCGTCAACTCTGTCTCACAAATATTTCATGATATATGCTTTCAGGATGTATGCTTTAATGGTGCATGCTAAATGTTCTGAGTAAACAAAACTATCTCCACTACTTTGATGACATATGGGTTGGACAAAGGCCTGGCTGTGAGCTGAAAGCAATTATACATTGGCCAAGTATGAAGATGGCAAACCATTTCTGAGGTGGCATATATACAATTCTTCCCAACAAGAGTAATCCCAGCCAGATGGGCACAGGAACCCCACTTGAAATATCTCTTTTTAGAATGTAAGCATGGAGAAATTGGCAGTGAGCACAATGATCACTGTCTTAGTCCATTTTCTGCTGCTATAATTGAAACTGGGTAATTTACAAAAAAAAAAAAAAAAACAGAAATTTATTTCTCAAAATTCTGGAGGATGGGAAGTCCAAGATCAAAGCACCAGCAGGTTTTGGTGTCTAGTAAGAGCTCAGTCTCTGCTTCCAAAATATTAAACAGTACCTTGAACACAATGTCCTCTGGAGAAGAACTGTTCCTCACATGACAGAAGAGTAGAGGGAGCAAACCCACTCCCACAAGCCCTTTTTATAGTAGCATTGATTCATTCATCAAGGAAGCACCCTCATGAGCTAAACACCTCCCATTAAGCTTCATCTTCCAATATCACTGCATTGGGGATTTAGTTTCAACCTAAGTTTTAGAATGGATAAAACATTCAAACTATAGCAGTCACTAAACTTAACTATAAACCAAATGAACCTATGCAAGTTTTATGGTGCTACTTGAGAACCTAGAAATCTCAGTCTTGGTGCTGATAGCCAATGCTCTTGAAGAAATGACATCTTTTGCTGTCCTGTAGTGTGTTGTATTTTTATATACATACTATAGGGCATACACATATTATAGGGTATACACACACTATAGGTACTACATATACTCTCCTTAACTTGCAGATGGCCATTTCCTCACTGTGTCCTAACATGATTTTCCTCTGTGCACTCATGTTCCTCATGTCTCTAGGTGTCTAAATTTCTTCTTATAAGGACACCAGTCCAACTGGATTAGAGCCCTGTGATGGTTAGATTTATGCAGGAAGTTGTCTGGGCCCCAGTACCCAGATGTTTGGACAAAAATTTTTCTGGATGTTTCTTTGAGGGTGCTTTTAAGAGATTTACACTTAAATCAATAGGTTCTGGGTAAAGCAGGTTGCCCTCCATAATGTGTGTGGGCTTCATCCCATCCACTGAAAGCCTGAAGAGAAGAAAAGGCTGACCTTGCTCAAGAAACAGGGAATTCAGTCATCAGATCAACTCAGACTTCATCAGCAACATCACCACCAGCAGTCTGCCTTTGAACTTGAACGGCACCTCTTCCCTGAGTCTCTAGCCTATGAGCTTCCTCCATGAGATTTTGTACTCGCTAGGCCTCCCTTCACCATTCCATGAGCCAATTATTTAATAACTGCCCCCACCCCCACCACACACACACACACACACACACACAGAATACATGCACATTTCAGACTGGAAATAAACTGGGAAAAACGTAGCCCAGGAATGACTGGCAGCCAACTGTGGCCCAGAGGCAAAGCCCGACCAATAATGAAGTTAATTAATAAATGATGTGAATATTATTAAACTGAGCAACAGTATAGAAGAGAAGGCATTTTTAAGGCCTGATGACCAGCTATTCTTGGGCCTGATGGCAAAGAGTGCAATTCAGTAGGTCTGGGGAGAAGCCTTGTTACTTAAATTTTAAAAAGCACTCAGATACTCACTATAAAGTCATTATATAGAGTACACTTTGAAACACCATGACTTGTCTCTCTGACTTCAGTCTGGACTTAAATTCTCTCCTAATCTGGTTCTTCTGCCAACTAAAGGCCAAATAACCCCATCTGGTTACCCTAGCTCAGTGAATCTCGGTGTGTGGCCTTTTAAGCTGGAAGTTCTCCCACACCAACTTACATTAACTTACACAGACATGCATACAAATTTAAGCCTCCACTTCTTTAATAGTTACCTTTTTAAAATGCTGGATTCTATTTATTATTTATTTATTTACCTGCAGGAAGGGCTGATTCTCACCCCTAACACAGGGTTTGCACACAGAAGTGCGTTATTGAATGAGTGTGTGACCTTTTGTGATAATATCGGCAATGTTCTTTCTTTGGTGATCCCTCTGCAGGTATCATTTTCCCTGTTTCTATGATTGTTATGAGACCCAAGTAAATAATTTTAATTTCATGACTGTCAGCTTGGAAAGCTGTTGAAGAAGGATTTTTTTTTAATCTAATGCAGCTAAGTTACTGATAGGGTCTTAGAATTGGGGTTCCTTCAGATACTATATTTTCTGGAATTATCTTTGTTTATGGTGATCAGAGAAACACATATACATGTTTATACTCACAATTAAGGAATGTAAAGTAACAAATATATAATTTTTTAACAATGTAAATAAATTTGTTTCTTTTGAAGAAAAATTACTGGAGGAGATATCCTAGATCTCTTCACGGATGACGAATTGGGGAAGTACGTAACAGCTAGGGAAATAGTCACTGTAGCAGAAATAGCATAGCAGCAAAATTAATTTGGTGTTGTAACTATCTTTTTCAAATAGCCCCTGTTCTGTTGTTGTACCTGTTCGTGAGTTACAGGAACCCCACCTATTTCCATTTTCTTTTTTTTTTGTTTTTGTTTTTCTTTTATTTTTCTTGCGAGGCAGGGTATCACTCTGTTACCCAGGCTGGAGTGCATAGCTCACTGCAGCTTTGATCTCCTAAACTCAAGGGATCCTCTTGCCTCAGGCTCTCTAATAGCTTGAATTACAGACAATTTTTGCAGCTTTTTTTTTTCTTAATTTTTGTTAGAGACAGAGGTCCTGTAATGTTGCTCAGGTTTGTCTTGAAATCCTGACCTCAAGTGATCCTCCCTCCTCAGACTCCCAAATTGCTGGGATTACAGGAATGAGCCACCATGCTCAGCCTCCATTTTCTCATATTAGCAAAGGTTCTGGAAGATACTACAAATCATTCAGGGAAGAAAAAAGAAATGAAGAATGGCATTTTCTAAGACTAACTGTAGATGCCTGCAATTCTCCTATTTTCCTGAGGTTAAGCCTTTCTGTCTTTTTCTGTTGCAATTTAAACTTGAAAAAATATTCACAGGTAAATTAAATTATTGGTCTCACATTTCTCAACAAAGAGATTTTTGTCTTGACTCTATCAAAGTATTTTGCAATAATGATTTTTTCATTTTCACCTTTTAATGCCACACAATCTGTATTCTTAATCTACTTCAAGAAGACATTGTCAATATGTGCATTGAAGGAATATAAAGAAAAATCTCACCTTGCCCAGCCAATCTGTAGAGTCTATGGGGATGTGCATTGCTGTTAATTCCTCTGAGCTCTATCTGTGGGAATGATGAATCCTAGCCATTTTGGAGGACTGTGAGTTTAAACTAATTCGGTTCTTCTACTACACTGCAGTATTCTGGAAATGGTGGCCATTTTCCCTTTAAATGTCATCATTTCTGGATCTAGTTAGCAATGGATAAAATTAAAGAGGAGATCATGTAAATTTAACAATACAAATAACACTTCCTTTCATGTATATTGAAAAATGCATGAAGAGAAGGATCAGCCAAGTTGTACCTGCCCACAATGAACAAAGGATATAATTCATATTTTAAAAGAATAAAGTAGAACCAGCCAGTGTGCACTTGGATTCTTCAGTAAGTGCTTGAATTAATACTGTTCTTGGTAACATTAATATATCTAGTTACAATATATCTTTCTTATCTGTTGCCAGTAAGAAAGAAAATATCCTCTGCTGTGTACCCTTCTAAACACTTTTTAAAGAATTATGCCCTTTTTTCACTTGGAATTATAATTTTGATTGTCTGCTATATCTTATAATCTCCAATGGATCATAAGTATACACATTTACTTCCCTAGACTAATCACCTGAGTTGAAAAACAAGGTCACATTAGTAGACCCAATAACATCTCTTATCTTGTGAAAAAAGGGCACATATAGGCATAAAAATAACATTTATTATCGTATTTATTCTGCCGCTGCAGAAACAGATCAAAGAGACTAGTAGGCTAATGAATCTGTGCAGTATTAAAAACAGATATGTTTCTATTGCATTCGAGAGTAACAATGTACTATTAATAGGTGACAAACTGCACATTCTAATAAAAATAGTACAATTTTTTAAAAATTTTTAAACCTTTCAAGGAGTATTTTATTACTCTTATAGTTAATAAAATTTTTTCACTGGAAAAAAAGACCAACAATAATATCTCGAACCCCTGGGCTCAAGCTATCTGCCTACCTGAGCCTCCCAATGTTCTGGGATTACAAGTGTGAGCCATCACACCCAGGCTGCCTTATATATTTTGTAAAAGCCTTTGGCCAAGGGTAACACAACCTGATATACCAATATTCATTTCAAAAAATGAGTAGAGAGTAATACGTCTCGAAGAAAAAAAAAAAAGGCATTAAATTAAATAAAGATAAAGCAGCCAAAAGAATGGCAGGTACAGTCTTGAGCTTAGAAAGTAGATGAGAGAGACAGATGAGACGTTCTCTAAACCCAGTGAGTTCTCAGACATGGATAAAATGGGGGAAGTAGGAGACAGAGAGTAAATGAGAGGCAGAGCTACTTGGGAGCAATGTCTATTGCCCACATGATCTGAAGAACTTTTAATATAGAGGAATTTAGGTTCCAAATTCTGAGTTTATCTACCCACATTTATTGAGTAGTTATTATATAGAAGGCACTGTTTTACATTGTTGTGCACACGTTTTCTAATTTGGTCTGTAAACATATGGGGGCAGTTACTACCACATTCATTCTGCAAATGGGGGAAGTAGGAGACAGAGAGTAAATGAGAGGCAGAGCTACTTGGGAGCAATGTCTATTGCCCACATGATCTGAAGAACTTTTAATATAGAGGAATTTAGGTTCCAAATTCTGAGTTTATCTACCCTGCCACCAGAATTTTATCCCCACTCCCACCTCTCACACAATAAATTTGGAGCAGTGAGTAATTTTCAGCCTGGGAAATACTTTTATTTAATAACTAATTATATTAATGACAACATTTTAACTAATGAATCAATTTGATCCTATGACTCTCCTCAATTTGTCCAAGACCATTCTCCCAAGATTTCAAGAGCCGTTGGATGGTTTTACCATTACTGCAGGGAAGATGTACTCAACCTATTGTGAGTGAAGGTTTCTAGTGGGAAGCCAACCCCTCCTCAGGTTTCCCTGCCCCTTACACCACTCAGCTACAAAAATACTCCCACACATGAATTTAGATCTCGAAAAAAATATATTATGGAAATAGAAATGATGCACATAATCCTAAAAGATTGAATTTTATTGAGACTTCCTCCTCTATCCATTCCGGGCATCCTGAGAGTATGTGCTAAAAGGTTTTCTCCCCTCCTTCTGCATGAAGGGATGTATGCGCATTATTGTTGATCTTAGCTACTTAGTACAAAAATACATTTTTTTTCTGAGTGAATGATGGAATGAAATGAGAGTAACTGGGAGACCAAATCAACATGCAGAAACAATCATTAATGTTTCCTTATCAGCTGTGTTCAATTATCATTTCATAATGACTTTCATTAAAATTGGCTCATTTATGGCCAAGTTTAGAATTAGAGCAAAGCATAGTTATCTTAGTTCAGATTCCCCGGGAAGCAGGCAGAAAGACAGTATTTCTGTGGAATTTATTAAGGGACCGCTCTCAAAAGAAACCAGGAAGAGAGCAAAAGCAGCAGGAAGGATCAGAGGAAGAAGCCAAGTGGGATGCAGTTTTAGGCATCACACTAGACTTCAGCTGAGGCTGCAGGGGGCCGTGAAGCACATTTAAACATTACAGGGCCTGTAAGGCAAGGGAGCTAGCTGGGCTTTCATATTCCTTTGCAAGTACCTGGCAACTCTCCAACTGGAATTAAACTCCCGGGCATTTCTGGCTCCTGGTGTGTCTGATCAAAGGGTTCCCGAGGCCCCAGGGTGGTCCTCTAAACAGGTTGCAGGTGTGAACCCTTAGGAGGCACTAACAGGCAGGCTTTACCCATGGAACTGGTAACAGAGATCTGAGGAATGACAACAGCATTTGGTACAATATTTAAAACCACTGGGGAAACCTGAAAGCACTTACTATATCATCAACCAGAACCGAACTTAAGGCGCACCTGAGCACTTACACCTGTGCCACATTAGCCAAATTACTGCAGCTTCTTGATCCTCGGTTTCCCCATATGCAGAATGAATGTGGTAGTAACTGCCCCCATATGTTTACAGACCAAATTAGAAAACGTGTGCACAACAATGTAAAACAGTGCCTTCTATATAATAACTACTCAATAAATGTTCATTATCATTATCATCATCACCATGCTCTTCCTCCTCCTCATTGTTCCTTGTCATCCTCAACATTGCTGAAATGAGAAAATATTTTGGTAAAATTCAATATTTTGACATTTCTTTAATGCCTAAATTCCAAGCTTTCTTGTGTTTTCTGGTCCAAAATATTCAACTTTCTAGCTTCAAGAAAGATGCTTGCTCTTCTCTTTCCACTTCATTCTTCTCTTTCCACTTCATTCTTTTCTTTCCACTTCATTCTTCTCTTTCCACCTCTATCTGATTCTCATGTCTGTGTTTCCCCTGACCTTACATTTAGAGCCAGACAATTCATTATTCAGCCAGTACCACGCAGACTCAGAGAGGAGTGTAGCTCCAGAACGAATAGATATTGTCAGTTATTTGCACACTGAAATTAAGGAGATCATTGCCAGCTCCTTGGAAGGTCTGCCAGAAAGCACAAGTGACAAAGACCTCTGGCAGCAACAATCCTGGGATGATCAGGCTTTATTAAAAGGCAATGATGGAGAGATTGCGAAACAGAACTGCTGGGGCTCAGAACTGCTGACAGCCTCGGGTATCCCAGAATCTTTGAGTATGATTTCATTTGCCTTAGGTGGTAAATTCTGATTCACACATAAGGGGAATAAGAAGAGCAGTGTGTTTTCAGAGGGAACCTTGACCTGAAAACTTCAAATACCGAGCAAACAGAAAACAGAAAGAGCTTAAACTTTTAAGGCTCCCAAAAAACTTATCAGGCTTGTCATTAGTCCAACCTGCTGCTGTGGTCATCTTTCTGTCGTCAAGAATGTCCCCTTATACCGACTTAAGATCTCTCTTTGGGTTTTCTGTCTTGCTTCCAATTATAGAAGGGTTTAATCTTTCATTATAAATACCATGCTTTTAATTAGGGATATCTATGACAGATACAATAGATTCTCAGAACCTAGCCTCAGCACTCAAGACAAAAGACTCCAGTGAGACACTCTGATGACCCAGTGGGGAAAATATTGCCCTGTGGTTATGTGTTATTATCGTTTTCAAGCTGCCTAAGGATATACTAATTTGAAGATAAGGGGAATGGCAACCAAATTATTCACATCCTCAGATCATATTTCATATTAGAAAGTAAAAATTAGTCTATTTTCTCTCATTCAATGAGTTAATTTAACACAAATCATCTTTTAATTTAAGATGCAAATTTAACATAGATTAAAAATTCTTTAGTGAGGGATGCTTCTTGGAGGCATACCAATTAAACATGTATTGGATTTTACATGACATTTTATTGCTATTTTTTTGCTCATTTAAGATTCCAACTTGGCAAAGGAGATCCCAGGAAACTATCACACTTCCACCAAATTATTTTGGGCCTTGAAAGAGAAATAGTGCTAGAATTTGAAGCCAATTTTCAATACACACGGAAGCTCACATAGCCCCAACCTATAAATGTGGCAGGGCATTAAATGAATAATGTATTGGAACACAAAATATTTAGTACATTGTGGAGTACTAGTGGCTGTATGAAAAAGGCAGAGTGAAAAGCATCTTTTTTACTTCATGAAATTCAGCTACATTCCTGGTCTCATAAGATGGGTTTCAGGAACCCATGTAGCTTTGTTACAGTGAGCCTTGCAACCTAGCCCCTTGTTCCCTCAGTGACTAGCAGCAAAAATGAAAAGGATATGATAATTTAAATTCACGATTGTTTTTTGTTGTCTCATGTGAAAGTCTGGACAATCAAATAAATAAATAAATAAATATACAATGCCAGGTATTTTCAAGACCCTATGAAGCAACGGGCCATAATGTCCTAAATTTTTACAGCTCTTATGCCTCCCACACTATGCTCAGCAACGATGGAAAAAAATCTGTTTATTTAATACATGCAGAAGTATAGTCTAGTAGAGAAGGCAAGACTGTGTGTATGCAAAATAAATAGGAAAGGATTCACAATACAGTAAAAGATCACTGGGCGTGCTGAAATTATTAGAAAATGTCTTGGTTGAGAGGAGGTTGATACTGCTTGGATGTTTGTCTCCTCCAAATCTCATGTTGAAATGTGAGCCCCCATGTTAGAGGCAGGGCCTAATGGGGGTGATGGAGGTGGGGACTTCATGAATGTCTTGACGTCCTCACCATGGTAATGAGTTCATGTGAGATCTGGTTGTTAAAGGGTCTAGGACCTCCCTACTCTCTCTCTCTTTCTCCCTCTCTCCCTGTGTGAAATGTCTGCCCCTCCTTTGTCTTCCTCCGTGAGTAAAAGCTTCCTGAGGTCCTGACCAGAAGCAGATGCTGGTGCCATGATTCTTGTACAGCCTTCAGAACTGTGAGCCAAATAAACATCTTTTCTTTATAAATTACTCAGTCTTGGGTATTTCTTTATAGCAATGCAAAATGAATAATGTAGAGGCACATGACAAAATATCTTAAAGCAGATCAACAAACACTCTTTATAGAGTGATATTATTTGAAAGATGATTACATTCCTGATGGGAAAGCAGTTGGTTAAGCCGGCACCCAGTTACAGTAGAGGTAACCCCAACTTTCATCCCTGATTTTCTTAAATTATGATTCCAGAGAGTTCTCTGAGGAATGAAGGATTCATGTGTTGATGGTTATAAAGTAGTGATACTCACGTGCTTCTCTTTGTGTTGGGACCTTTCTGTGATGTACCAGGGGTCTCAGGACCCATGCCTCTCCTTGTTCCTTCACCTGCTCAAATCACCCTCATTCTTCCAGACACAATTCGAGTTCTGTTTCTGCATGAAGCCTTCTCAAATGGTTCAGTCTTTATTATTTATGTTTCAAACGTTCATCTTGCTTCCTCAAAATGAATTGTACTATAATTTTTAAAATAAAGTATACGCAAAGCAAAATAACATTGTATGTTTATCAAACCATGTCATTTTCCTGACTGATGAGAAAAAAAAATGGAAGACTAAATTTTCTTGTTTCTAGGTGAAGTCATTTGACCACTTTTATCTAATATTATGTGAGAGAAAATGTTGTTTACCATTCCGAAGTTGAGCCCCTAAAACCTCACCCTTCATGAGTTTCTTGCATCATTTCATTTCCACAAAGAATCATATGTTGGTAATAGCCATGTCCAAAGATGGAAGGAACCTGGACCCTTGGGTCAGTACCTGGAGAATAGCCTTCAGGAGTACTCCTGACTAGCAATAATCTCAAAAACATGAGCAAATAATAACATTTTATTATATTAGGCCATTGAGATTCTATGGTCATTTATATAGTAACTGATATTTATTATACTATTTAATATAGTTGTTTTTCTATTTAACTTTTAACTGAAGTATAACATATACATACAGAAAAATGCCTCAATTATTAGTATATAGCTTGATGAATTTTCACAAAATGAACACACTGTGCATCCAGCACCAAGATCAAGAAACAAAATTATCAATTGCATATTAGTCCATTTTCATGCAGCTAATAAAGACATACGTGAGATTGGGCAATTTACAAAAGGAAGAGGTGTAATGGACTTACAGCTCACATGGCTGGGGAGGCCTCACAATCACTGCAGAAGGCAAGGAGGAGCAAGTCACATCTTACATGGATGGCAGCAAGCAAAGAGAGAGAGAGCTTGTGCAGGGAAACTCCCCCTTGTAAAACCATCAGATCTTGTGAGACTTATTCACTATCACAGGAACAGGATGGGAAAGACCTGCCCCCATGATTCAGGGAATACCCCACCTCCCCCTGGGTCCCTCCCACAACACATGGGAATATAAAATGAGAGGGGTTAGGGATACAGCCAAACCCTATCAAGCTCCTAAAAGCCACCCTCATGCCCTCCCCAAGCCATAGCTTTCAAGAGTTTCTAGCAGCCCGGCTTCCAACATCAAGGACAAGTTTGGCCTCCTTCTGCACTGTAGAAATTGAATCATGAGACTGAACTTTGATATCTTCTCCTGTTGTAAGAACACAGGCTTCCTCACTCTGAATCTAACCTGTAGTATCTTGAACACTTACCTTCATCTTCTATAATGAAGGCAATGGTTTCTCATGTCACAGAGTGGGAAGGAGGGAGAGGTGGTTCAACACCAGGATTTCTACATGTCTGGGTCTTCAGTCCCAAGGTGCTCAGGGAGATTTGGGGGACAAAGCTGAGTACAAAAGCAACATCTGGGACTTTGTCCTCAAATGTCACTGCAATGTGTCAATGAGCTGGTGTTGCTCAAATGAGCAATGGAGACTGCTTCTTTCCAGACAAAAGTCCCACTATCTCAAGGGCCCTTTATTCCAGGCCCAAACCTTAAATTCACCTTCTTAGAGCTTATCACCCTAATCAAGGTAAGATGAAGGCAAGGAAGAACACACAAAAGGAAATAAATAAGGAAAAAAATGAAGTAACATACAGAGGCTTAGTATACAGACACTGGAGTCAGGCAGAATGCTATGGATTGTGCTTACCACCTCCTCCAATTCATATGTTAATTCCTAATCCCTGATGTGATAATAATAAGAGGTAGAGCCTTTTGAGAGGTGATTAAGCCATACGATCAGAACCCTCTTTTATGAGATTAGTTCCATTATAAAAGAGGTCTGAGGGAGCTTGTTTTCCCCTTCCACCACATGAGGACACAGCTAGAAGGTGCCACCAAAGAGAAGAAAGCTTTCACCAGGACCTGAATCTGCCAGCACCTTTATGTCAGACTTCCCAGGCTCCCTCTAGAACTAGGAGAAATCAATTTCTGTTCTTTAGAAGCCACTTGACTTATGATATTTTTGTGATAGCAGCCCAAACTAAGATACACAGCTAGGTTTGAATCACTACCCCATCATTTATTTTATTTGTAAATTGGTCCTCTAATTTGTTATTTTTGGTGTCTGCATAATATTTCAAAGTGCAGCTGTTGCATAATTAAGCCATAGTCCAGTGGGTGACTACCAAGGGAAATGGCAAGGGGGGTCTGGGGTTTTTTTAGTGCTTAATTTATGTATACTCATTTTGTGTCCAGTGGTTCGCCACTAAGTGCAATGCTCTAATAAACATCCTGTATGTATACCTTTAAAAACCCAGAGCTTTTATTTTTATGGAAGAGATTCAAAGAGTAGGACTTCTGGGAGGAAGGCTTTACGTAGTTTCAAGTTTCAACAGCTGTTGCACTATTGCTTTCAAAAAATTCCGTGGCAATTTACACGTTCATCAACAATGTCTGAACACCCTTTAACCCAAATTCCTGCCAGCAACGTGTTAGACTTATTATTTATCGTTTTCCAAGATAAAAATAAAGAGAAAAGTATGACAAACCCCTGAACGCCCATCACCCAGCTTTACCAATTTGTGAATATTGTGGCACTCCTATAGCCTTATACTTTAACTCAGTTTATTGAGGTATAATTTATATCCGAAAAAATAGATTTTTAGTATACAGTTCTATGAGCCTTGACAAATGCATATTGTTGTACAATCATCTACACAGACATGATACAGAGCTTTTCCTATACTAGAAAGTTTCTTCATGCCTCCTTTTAGTACAGCATTTCCCTCAAAACAACAGTCCCTGGCAAGCACCGGTATATAATTTTTTCTCTATATTTTTGCTACTTCCAGAATGTCATACAAATGCACGCATATATCATGTAGCCTTTTGAGTATGGCTTCTACCATTTAACATTTGATTTTGAGATTCATTTGTATCATTACTTATATTAGTAGCTTGTTCCTTTCTATTGCTGAGTAGTATCCAATTGTGTGGGCATTCCTGCATTTGTTTATTCAACAGTTGACATTTGGGGTGGTTATGAAGATAGCTGCAGTAAACATTGATGGCCATGTATTTATGTGAACACAAGTTTTTATTTTTCAGATAAAAACCTAGGAGTGGGCCAGGAGCGGTGGTTCATGCCTATAATTCCAGCACTTGGAGCACTTTGGGAGGCAGAGGCAGAGGCAGACAGATCACTTGAGATCAGGAGTTTGAGATCAGCCTGGCCAACTTGGTGAAACCCGTCCTTACTAAAAATACAAAAAAAACTAGCCTTGCATGTTGGCGCACAACCGTAATCCCAGATACTTGGGAGGGTGAGACATGAGACTTGCTTAAACTCGGGAGGCAGAGGTTGCAGAGCTGAGATCACGCCACTGCACTCCAGTCTGGGCAACATAGTGACTCTGTCTCAGAACGAAACAATGAAAAACCCTAGGAGTAGAACTACTAGTTCATATGACACACACACACACACACACACCCCTAGCTCATATGACACACACACATACACACATCCCTTTATAAAAATAAAAATAAAAAATAAATAAAAAAAAAACTGCAAGTCTATTTTCCAGAGTGACTAATACATTTTACACTCCACCCAGCAATGTATGAGAGGTCTAGATCATCTGCATCCTCACAAGTACCTGACTGTAAGCTTTTTTAAGACACTAAAGTAACTAGCACTGTTTTATAGTTAAATCTGTATTTTCCAAATGACTGATTCTGAGTACTTGTTCTTGGCCCTGTTTCTTTTCTTTGCTGAAACACTGTTCAACCCTATTTTTTAATAGGCTTGAATGTTTTCATATTATTATTATATATATATATATATATTTTTTTTTTTTTTTTTTTTTTTTTTTTTGAGACGGAGTCTTGCTCTGTCACCCAGGCTGGAGTACAGTGGCGCAATCTCGGCTCACTGCAAGCTCCGCCTCCCAGGTTCATGCCATTCTCCTGCCTCAGCCCCCTGAGTAGCTGGGACTACAGGTGCCTGCCACCACGCCGGGTTAATTTTTTGTATTTTTTAATAGAGACGTGTTTTCACCATGTTAGCCAGGATGGTCTTGATCTCCTGACCTCGTGATCCACCCGCCTTGGCCTCCCAAAGTGCTGGGATTACAGGCGTGAGCCACTATGCCCGACCCATATTATAGAATTTTAAGAGGTCTTTATATATTCTAGACACACATCGTTTATCAGACATGTATTTTGAAATTTTTTTCTCACTTTCTCTTGCCCTTGTATTTTCCTAACAATGTTCTTTTTTTTTTAAAATGTATACAGCAATATTGACTTGTTGGTACTCTTTCAGTTATGTGAATTTTAACATATATAGATAGATCCACATAAACACCACAATAATCAATATGCAGAAAGTTAAATTACTACAAAATACTCTTAGGCTTTCAATTTGTGTTCTCCCTCTGTTCCCAATTATAATCTCTAAAAACCACTGAGATAGTCTCCATACCTACAAGTTTTATTTTTTTTTAGTATTTAATTATGCAGTAGTAACCTTTGGAGACCAGGTTCTTTGACTCACTACAATGCTTTTGAGACTCATATAAGTTGTGTGGATCACAAATTTGTTCCTTTTTGTTGCTGTGTCTGATCTGTATTCCACCGTGTAAGATATACCACAGATTATCCATTAACCTATTGAAGAACATTATGTTTTATTTGAGTCAATTTTTAATAGTCACTAGAAATATCCATGTAGAGATGTTTGTGTGAATATATGTTTTCATTTTTCTAAGATATATTTCCAGGAGTGGGATTGGTGGAGTCACACAACAGAATGCTGTTAGATTTGTAGGAAACTGCCAAACCATTTTCTAGTGTGGCTATACCAGTTTTCAACCCACCAGCAATCTATGAAGAGTTCTAGTTGCTCTACACCCTTGTCAGTACGTGTTACTGAATGTTTTGTTTTAGCCTGATATGTAGTAATATTTCATCATGATTTCAATTTGTAAATGTTAATGACTTTTTTTTTTTTTTTGGTACTCTTTTCTGAAATGGTCAGTAAGGCATGACCACGAGAGAGAAGAGAGGCTCAGGGAAAAACTAAGTTTATTATACTAACAGATTTTAGAGACAAGAGGCATAGGAACACCATGCAAGGCCAGATGGGAAAGACACTGAGGTGGTCAGGAGACAGAAGACAGGAGTGGAAGGACCCTGTAGGCCACGATATTTATGAGAGTTTCCGCAGGAAAAGAAAGAGAAGAATGAACGGATTAAGCCTGGCTAATCTGAATAATGTCAGTGGACTCTAAGCTATAGGGATTGTTCTCAGGTGTCCAATACCAGGCTTTGAGATGATTAAGCAAGAGGAATGTTGGTTCCTGGGGTGTATAGGCCAGAGAGAGGAGGCATGGCTCTGGATTGATTAGTTCGCACCTCAAATGCAAGCTCCTGGCTGAGCCCTTGCTATTTCTAAGAATTGGCCAGCTCCAGGAGGGGCAGTCTCTCCCCAGTCAGAGAAGTTTTTCAAGATATCAAAACAATATGATACACAGAACATTTGAAAATATTTACACCACTACTATAAATACCTTTTTAAAGGCATATTTGTCAACTTTATATCCTCTTTAAGGAAGGGTATATTCATGTCATTAGCTGTTTTCAGAATTGTTTTTATTTTATTTTGACATTATTGAGTTTGGGAAGTCATATATTCTGGGGATAGGCGTGGTGGCTCACACTTGTAATCGCAGCATTTTGGGGGGATGAGGCAGGAGGATTATTTGAGGCCAGGAGTTGAAGACCACTCTGGCAACATAGTGAGACCCCATCTTTACCAAAAATAAAATACGAAAAGTTTATATATTCTTGTTAAAATCAATTGTTTTATTTATGTATATATATACACACACACACACACATTTATATTTAAATATACTTATATATAACTATATACATAAATATATAAGCATAAATATATATAAGTGTATATATCTATATATTTATGTTTTGCTAATATTCCTAAAGTGTAGTTTATCTTTTCATTTCCTTAATAGGATATTTTGCAAAATCAACATTTTTAATTTAGATGAAGTCTAATTTTTTCAAATGTATTTTTAAATTGACAAATAATTATATATATTTATGGCATAGAGTGATGTTTTGATACATATAATCTATAGTAATCATGTCAGGGTAATTAGTATGCCTATTGTCTCAAACATTTATCTTTTGTGTTAGGAACATTCAATATCTTTCTCCTATTTGAAACTATATATTGTTATTCACTGTAGTCATCCTACTGTGATATAGAACACTACAATTGATTCCTCTTACCTAGCTGTGATGTTGTATTATTTAACAAATCTCTCCTTACCCCTCTGTATTAGTCCATTCTCATACTGCTATCAAGACATACTGGAGACTGGGTGATTTATAAAGGAAAGAGGTTTAATCAGCTCATGGTTCTGTGGGCTATACAGGCTTCTGCTTCTGGGGAGGCCTCAGGAAACTCACAATTATGGCAGAAGGTGAAGGGGAAGCAGGCATGATCTTCACATGGCCAGAGCAGGAGAGAGAGAGAGAGAGCAAAGGGAGAGGTGCTACACACTTTCAAACAACCAGATCTCCTGAGAACACTATCACAAGAAGAGCAAGGGGAACCACCCCATGACTCAATCACCTCCCACCCAGCCCATCCTCCAAAACTGGGGATTACAATTCAACATGCAGCCAAACCATATCACCTTCCCTTCTTATTACTCTTCCCAGCCTCTAGTACCCTCTGTTCTATTTTTTAGTTCTATAAGGTCACCATTTTTTCTGAAGCAGAATCTCACTCTCTTGCCCAGGCTGTAGTGCACTGGTACAATCTTGGCTCGCTGCAACCTCTGCTTCCCAGACTCAAGCAATTCTCCTCTCTCAGCCTCCTGAGTAGCTGAGACTACAGGCACGCACCACCACACTCGACTAATTTTTATATTTTCAGTAGAGATGGGGTTTCGCCATGTTGGCCAGGCTGGTCTTGAACTCTAGACCTCAAGTGATCCACTTGCCTTGGCCTCCCAAAGTGGTGGGATTACAGTTGTGAGCCAACACACCCAGCCAATCACCATTCTTTAGTTTCCACGTATGAGTGAATGCAATGTTTAAGTTTCTGCTCCTGGCTTATTTCACTTAACATAATGTCCTCCAGTTCCATCCATGTTGCTGTGAATGACAGGATTTCATTTCATCTCAGAGCTGAATAGTATTAGATTGTGTGTATATATATATATATATAACATTTTCTTTACCCACTCATTTGTTGTTGGACACCTAGTTTGACTCCGTATCTTAACTATTATAGTGTTGCAATAAACATACGGGTGCACATGGCTGTTCAATATAATAATTTCCTGTCCTTTTGATATATTTTCAGTTGTGGAATTGCTGACACATCTAGTGGCTCTAGTTGTTTTTTTTAAGGAACCTTAGAGTGTTCTTTTTAGTGGCTGTACTAGTTTACATTCCCACCAGCATGTATAAGAGTTTCCCTTTCTCTGCATCCTTGCCAACACTGGTAGCTTTTTGTCTTTGTAATAACAACCATCCTAACTTTAACTTAGGTCTGTATTGTCTAATATAAGTATAGCTACTCTTGTTTATCTTTGGTTTCCATTTACATGGAATATCTTTTTCCATCCCTTAACTTTCAGTCTATGTGTGCTTTTCAGAGCAAGACTCCATCTCAAACAAACAAAAAAATAAAAATAAAGCTAGTTTGGTGTTGAAGCTATTTTTTAATTTTTCAGTTCCAAGATTTCTGTTTATTATTAAATGATATTTATCATTTTATTGGATTTCTCAAATTATAAATTCTTTTTCTCATTTTATTTGCCTATTGGTATTTTCTTGTATCTCACTGAGTTTCTTAAAGATTATTATTTTGGACTTTTCCTGGCATTTTATGTATTTCTTTATGATACTAGTCTGTTATTATATTTTTTTGGAAATGGCATGTTTCTTTGCGTTGTCATGGCTGGTGTATCCTTATGTTGATTTCTATGTATCAAGTCATCTTTTCTAATATTATATGATTTTTTAGGAAAAGATTTGTATGAATAAGTTGTGGGATATCATTTTGTGCGGTATGTTGGCCTTGGTTCTAGGCAGACACAGTAGTGTAGTCTTCATGTTGAATCTTCAGTTGTAAGCCACACTAGAGGTCTTTGTGAGTTTCTCAGTGGCCTAGACTGAGTGATCTTGTGGCAATGGTGGTGTGGTTTTGCCAGGGATGGACTTTTCAGCCTGTTTCTAAAATCAGGAATGTGTGAGTACGCATGGTAGGTTAGCCAACTTGAGGTTTGGATTACTGGAATTAGAGCCATGGGACCGTTCATGAGCATGTGATTGCTAGGCCAGCCTGGGTGTGTGCCTGACAGGAGTGGCTGGTAAGGCCGTTTCCTCAGAGGTGGGACACAGGTGCAAGACTGCTCAGCCATCCTAGGGCGCATGCCTGCTGCAGCAGCCCACAGAGCTGTTTCTCAGGCCTGGGACAGAGTTACATGGCTGCACAGTTGGCCAGGGTGTGCGTTTGCTGGAGACAGTCTATGGGCCATTTTTCGGGCTCAGGACATAGGCAAAGAGTTGCTTAGCTGGGCAGGGGATATGTTAGTTAGTGGCAGCTCACAGGACTGCCTCTCAAACTCTGGATGTGGATCAAAGGCTACTTAGCCAGGCTGGGGATATGGCTGCTAGGAGTACCCTGCAGAACTGTTTATAAGCCCTTATTGGAGGTGCAGGGCTATTGGGCAGACCAGGAACGTGTCTGTGAGGAATAGGGGGGCTGCTGGGCTGTTTCTCAGGTCCGAAGCACGGGCTTATAGCCACATTGGCTCAGGGGCATTTCAGCTGCTTGTAGGCTCAGAGACCTCCTCAACTTGAGGGACGGCACATAGTATTTGGCCAGCTTAAGGGTGTATTTTCCCTGGGTGAGACTGCTGGACTGTTCCACTGGCTGATAGTGTGGCAGTGGGGTTTGGTTTCCATAATGTGCAGGACAAGAGTCATAGCCAATCATGGGCTTAAGGCTGTAGCAGCTTGTCTCACAGGGGATGAGTTGGAGGTGGGGAGTGAACACCTTGTGCTCCTAATTTAGGGAAATTATGAATTTCTAGCGGAGCTCCAAGCTGGGCTTGAGACTTTGCAAGAACTGTGAAAGTATCCTGTGATAAGGATTGTAGAATTATTTTGTAGTAAGGATTGTAGCTATTTGTGGTAGGAGTCAGGATGGTGGTTGTCTTCGGCTTACCTTTTCTGCACATTGGGAAATCCCTCCTGTTCCCAGGCTGATCCAACCCAGGCAGGGGAGACAGGACTGTATAGGCTGAATCACTTCTGCTGGCTTCCTGGGCTTTCAATCACCAGAGGTGTATCTCCACTTCCCCACTACATTGCGACTCTCTCCCTTTGACACTTGAGTCACATCTTAGCTATGTTTGTTGTTTTGGTCTACTCTTGTGGGAATCCAATTTATACATTTTTATTTAATGAATAATGCTGTGTGTCATGTCTAAGAATTCATTACAAAACTCAACGTCAAATACATTTTCTCTGACGTTTTTCTTAAAACTTTTATAGTTATAGTCTTACATTTACATTTAAGCCAATAATCCCTTTTGAGTTTATTTTTGTATAAGCTGTAAGATTTAGATCAAGATTTGCTCTGTTTTATTGCCCTGTTTTTTGTTGTATTGCCTATGGATATTTAATTGTTCTAGCATCATTTATTGAAAAAGCTCTTCATGGAATTGATTTTGCAGTTTGGTCAACAACAAATTATCTGTATATATATGAATCTATTTCTGTACTCTTTATTCTGCTTCACTGAGCTATTATTATGCCAATATCAAACTGTCTCGATTATATAGTTTTATAATAAATCTTAAAATTGGGTAACTTTTTCAAAATTGTTTGCTATTTTCTTGTCTTTGAATATACATTTCAGAATCAGCTTATCAATATCTACCAAAATAAAATCCTGCTGAAATTTTATTGGTATTGAGTTAAATTTATAAATAATTTTGGGAGGAGTCTCTGCTTTCCTGTGACGATTCTTCACTCCTGATGCTTCTCCAATTCGTGAACATGGTATGCCTCTCCATTTATTTAGATTTTTAAAATTACTTTCATCAGTGTTTTGTAGTTTTCAGCATATAGAGCTTATATATTTTTGTTACATATATAAATATTTCATCAGTTTTATTATTCAAAATGATATAATTTTAATTTTGGTTTCCAAATATATGTTGCTAGTGTATAAATATCCAGTTATTTTTGTGCTTTATCTTGTGACTTTTCTAAACTCACCTATTAGTTCTAGGGTTGTTTTTGTTTGTAGATTCATACTATCTGCTGTGTTTTGTTTCTTTCTTTTATATGTCTGCCTTTTATTTCTTGCCTTATTGCATAGGCTAAGACTGCTAGTTCAATTTTGAGTGAAATTGAAATAAGTTTATATCTTTGACTAAACTTAAAATTTGAAGCAAAAAAGGACACTAATTTGATTGGACTTTTGGCTTCGTGGAGCATTCAGAACATACCAACAGGGCTACTCCCAAAAAGCTGTACCCCTGGGGTCCCCTAGGAGCCAATAATGGAGAGCATACAGGGTAAATGACTTCTGCTGCCACAAACAACCTTTAACACTGTTAACTAGAGGCAATAGCATATTTAGAACACAGGCAAGCAAAAGCACAAGAGCTTGTGCCCAATGGTCAATGGTATATTCTTTATAGCCCAGAGCCTTAAAATCTGTGTTTAATGTGAGCAAGAGTCACCAAAATCAGGGCATTATAACTATTCTAGAAGCACAATCTCATGTAATCTTGTGAGGGAAATAGCATTCTGGTCAGAAGGAACATTCTACTTACCAAGTCACTTTCCTAAAATCAGACCAGCACTATGAATCCCTGGGATAATTTCACAGCCCAGAATTACCTGGGGTATGTAGTCAAACCCCTATGAGGGGTAGAGTGTTGGAGAGTGCCTGCAGAGGGAAAGGGCCAGAACCCATTATGGGTTTTGGTCCAGGATGGAGTACCCTGCCTCGATGGTACTGCTGCATTGGCTGGTCCTCGGCACCATAGAAGACTCCAAAGTTCAAGGGATCCCGAGGCACAGGTCCTGAGTGTCAGGATTTCTTTTGCTTGAGCTTAAAGGTGGTACTGCTTCTGTGTTTGAGAGTCCAAGCAGGATAACACATACACAATGTGGAAGTCGTGGTTCTCATGGGAAATTAAAGAGATTTTTCCAAAGCAAAGAGAAAGGAATGCTTGACTGTCATAAACAATAGATGTCAACTGAAAATGCTTATGATTTTGTAATGATAATAGCGAAATTCCTATAATGAAAGTTAAAACTTACAGTGTGCTTAGTCTATGCCAGGTACTTTTCTAAACATTTTTTGTACAGTAACTCATTTGGCTTTCAAAACAACATAATGAGGGAAGTATTGCCTATTTTTACAGCTAAATACAAATATAGGGAAGTAAATTATTTACTCAAAGTCATAGAGCAACCAAAGAGCAGAGCTAGGATTTGAACCCAGGTCACCAAGCACCAGGATATCAACCATTAAACTTTATTCTATATTGATCAATGGAAATTTACAGATAAGGGGGGAAAAAGACTTCAAAGCATTAAGTGATTCCATTATACCAGTTTTTTCCATTTACTGAAAAAGTTCTAAAACCATCATTTGATAGATTAAAAGTAAATTCATGTAATCTTCCAGCTTTCACTTTCACTGAAGGCTGGAAGATTACCTACATACAGAAATAATTTTTAATGATTCGACATATGAAATTGGGATTTTAAAGTCTACTTTCTGAAAGTCCACTGTGTTCTTGAAAATTCTGGGGCATCAGTGCTGGTGTTATCAAATAAAGTCTTTCTTATTAAAAAATTAGACTTTCCTGAAAGCTATTGATACAATAGAAGTTCAAGTTCCTCATGAACATATTGTGCAGAATCACATAATTGGACATTTAGCCAAGCAGAGAAGGTAGATGGTAATGGTAAAATCATATACTACCATTATCTCGGTGCCTGTAAACCCAGGCATTTCAAAGTGAAAATAATTTACCAGTCTCCAGAAGGACAAAGAAAAGGAAGCCTCAGAAATATTGTAATAGTTGAGCTACGACTACCCTTGAGAGGTCGTAGCAATAATTAAGGTTCAACTATAGCATATGCTAAGGACACACAAAAAATAATGTCAATTAAGAAACTTTTATTGGATTGGCCTCTAAAACAGATGCCCCAAAGCAGAGTTGATATAAGAATATAACCTATTATCTCTAATCTTCCTAGCAGCAAGTATTCATTATAATTATGACCTAAATTTTGTACTCGCTAGCCCAATTAAAAATTATCTTTACATGTGAACAGCATTGATACTTTTGCCCTTGATCCAAAAGCTTAATAATAATTTAAAACAACTTTGTTCTTTTCTTTAAAAGCTATTCACCTTCATGGCCTTTTGAGACCATTATATAATGTATCATTACATTCAGCTTATTCTATTATGATCGGCATAACAAACCACAGCAGAATCTCTTGAAGACCTTTAGTATATCTGCTTACTTGCAATGAAATATTAAAAAACTCTCAGTGCCAAAACATCTTCTCAAATCACTTCCATATCCATGTAAATCTTCTCATTGGTACCCACTCATATGTGTCTTGAAGGACAGAGTCAGCAAATGTTTAGAAAATAAATGTTGTTAGAGAATTGCAGTGCACATGGGAATAGACCAATAGAGGAAGAGTAGCATTATGTTGAAAAGCACATTGTAATATATGACTATAGAAACTTATCTGGCACAAAAAAAGGAAGAAAGATTGCAAAGTCATTTTGACTTTTCTGTTACTTCTCTAACATTTCACAATAGGAAAGACTTCTTGAAGTTGGGAAGCAAGAGATCTCATTTTTGAAAAGGAGAGTAGATGGTTTGCACAGGAAGTGTTTTCTATAGCTCTGACAGAATTTAAGAAAACCATATAGTCAGGTGGTGTTTTCATAATTTGGAGTTTCTCATCTCATCAGTGTAACCAAATTGGCATTCCTATTTCTTTTCTGGAAGGAAGGAAGGAAGGAAGGCTCGCCCTAGTCTTCAATGAGTCTCTAGTCTTAAGAATTCAGCAAAACGAAAGAGCAGAAGTTTTATAGTAAATTATATTTACATAAAATATACATAATTAAAAGAAAATGTGCTAGAATAAAAGCAAGAGGGAGATCAGGAAGAAAGGTTAGATAAGCAAGAGACATAGAAGAAATCTATGATATCAGGAGTAAATAAATATTAGAACTGTCAGTTTGAAGATATTGAATGAATTCCCTGAGTTAATTAGTAAACATTAAAGGAAAAAAAAAAAAAAAAGAATGAACCATCTTGAGCATCAAGACTCCCAGAAGAACAGAACCATTTAGGCATTCATTCAGCTCACAGTAAGCAAATATTTAATATTGTTTATGTGACAGACACTGTGCTAGATACTGAAAATTGAAGAATGGAAAGGACAGTCTCTCCTCTGTAGATCTTATAGTCCAGATTTTGAGTCTTTTTGATATTCAGAAAAGCTGTTTGATTCTAGGTGGTTTAGCCAAATATGGAAAAGACATGAAAGAAACAATAAGGAATTAGTTGCAAAATGGGGCCCATTCTGAGCACAGTTGCCCAAAAGACCCTGTGAAGGATAAATCAAATCATGGCGCTTCTTTGCTTCAAAAAGTGGAAGTCACTTCTTTGTTCCAAAATCTTCAACAGAGTCACCACTTTTTTAGAGCGAAATGTCCTTAAAGACCTCTAGAGCAGGTCTGGGGGCTGCGGCTCACACCTGTAATCACAGTACTTTGGGAAGCCGAGGTGGGTGGATCACTTGAGGTCAGGAGTTCAAGACCAGTCTGGCCAACATGGTGAAAGCCCATCTCTACTAAAAATACAAAAATTAGCTGGGTGTGGTAGTGCATACCTGTCGTCCCAGCTACTCAGGAAGCTGAGGTGGGACCATCACTTGAACCCTGGAAGCGGAGGTTTCAGTAAGCCAAGATAGCACGTCTGCACTCCAGCCTGAGTGACAGAGCAAGACTCTATCTTTAAAAAAACAAACAAACAAACAAACAAACAAAAAAAAACCTATAAGGCAATAGCAATACCCTATACTGTCTGATCCTGTTATCCCTGCAGCTGCAACTATTACTAATCTCCCGTTCCCTCATTCAGTCCCTGCCAAGCTGGAGGGACTACACATTGCTGCCTCCTCTTCCCTCCGGCTGGAATGCTTCTCCCTCAGCTAGCCCCAGAACTTACTCCTTCCACTTCCTCAGGTCTTGGTTTAAATGTCACATCTCAATATGGCATTTCCTGACCAGCCCATTATCAACATACTTCACTGACCAGATACCCAATCCCTCTATTCTCTATTTTGCCCATTGCAGATATCTTCTAACCCATTACATGCATCTATTTATCATCTCACCATTCATTTATCTAACTTCTCGCACTGGAATAGGAGCCTCAAGAGAACAAAGGACTTTGGTTTTTTTTTGTTGTTGTTGTTCACTTTTTTATCTGCAGCACTTAGAACAGTTGTTGAAACAGATTATGCCTTTCATAAATACCTGCTGAAACAAGGAATGAATGTTGACAGAACAGACATGTATGAAAACTCCTTTTGGTGTGTTTCATGTTGAGAAAACAATTCTAGATTTTGAAATGAGAGAGTTCCCTGATCCCCCTTGCAGGACGTGTGACAGGGGTGTCACTTGCCTGTTGGGTCACTCCTGCTGCTCAAATCCCTGAGGGGAAGGGGGCACACAGGCAGGTGCAGGAGCCAGGGCGAGTGCTTTGGGCTTCCGCTCCATGGTGGTGTCTAGGGGTGAGTGCCTGCAGCCCCAGTGTTACAGTGCTCTCTTAGCCTTGCCATCCGCAGAAGGCTTATGTGTTAACCAGCTCACTGGAACTTCTGCCTTTTTGCAAGGGCAGAGGGACAGCGTGATACCTTTTTGTTTCCTGAGCTCCTACCCAGTATCCCAGAAAAATCAAATCACACCTGGGTTTGAAGGATGAATGTGGCTCTCAGTCGGATGGATGGGGAACCAGAAGAAGCGATAGAGTGGGAAAATGATCTTCCCCTGGAGTTTAGCCAACCAGTGCCTAAACTGCTCTCTGACCAACTCCAGCCAAACTTTTCTCAGAGCTCAGACGTTCCTCTTCTTTCTCTGCTGTGTCATTCCACCATCCGTCTGGCTTGTCTCATCTCCTCACCTGCTCATCTGCTTCTAGAGCCTCGGGTTCAGCATTTATATGGGTACAGGATAAGGGTGTATGGCAGGCCAAAAGGCAACTTTTGGGGCACGAAAATAGAAATGGCTATTCCCACCTAAGGCCACAGGTCTCTAGGCTTGAGGGTGAGGCTTTTGCCAGGGAACTGCCCTCTTCTACCCACAATTTCCCTGTATCCTGTTCATATCAATTTCAATACTAAACAAGTACTATTTATAAGAATTAAGTGAAATTTTCTTTCTAGAGATCCACAGAGTTAAAAAAAAAAAAAAAAAAAAAGCTGGCTGCTCTGAGTAGCATGGATAAGTACCTATCTACAGCAAAACATGGAACAACCAGACAATTTCACAGAATTGTTTCATTGTTCTGATTTAAGATGAAGAGCAATTGGATAAGAAGTGGATATTGCAGTCTTCAATGATCACATCTTTTGAAGAGTAACTTTCTACACTAGGTACTTGTTTGTAAGGGGATGCCATCAGAGATTGTTCCATTTAAACATATGCAGCCCATACAATGCTCTATTGTTTTATTACATTACCTGAATTCTCCACTTAATTATACTTTAAGTTCTGGGATACAGGTGCAGAACATGCACTTTGTTACATAGGTATACATGTGCCATGGTGGTTTGCTGCACCCATCAACCCGCCATCTACATTAGGTATTTCTCCTAATGCTATCCCTCCCCTACATCACCCCCCAACCAACAGACCCCAATGTGTGATCGTCCCCTCCCTGCATCCATGTGTTCTCATTGTTCAATTCCCACTTATGAGAACATGTGGTGTTTGGTTTTCTGTTCCTGTGTTAGTTTGCTGAGAATGATGGTTTCCAGCTTCATCCATGTCCCTGCAAAGAACATAAATTCATCCTTTTTATAGCTGCATGGTATTCCATGGTATATATGTGCCACATTTTCTTTGTCCAATCTATCATAGATGTGCATTTGGGTTGGTTCCAAGTCTTTGCTATTGTGAATAGTGCCACAATAAACATAGGTGTGCATATGTCTTTATAGTAAAATGATTTACAATCCTTTGGGTATATACCCAGTAATGGAATGGCTGGGTCAAATGGTATTTCTGGTGCTAGATCCTTGAGGAATTGCCACACTGTCTTCCATAATGGTTGAACTAATTTATATTCCCAGCAACAGTGTAAAAGCTTTCCTATTTCTCAACATCCTCTCCAGCATGTTGTTTCCTGACTTTTTAATGATCACCCTTCAAACTGGCGTGAGATGGTATGTCATTGTGGTTTTGATTTGCATTTCTCTAATGACCAGCAATGATTTTTTTTTTTTTCATAAGTTTGTTGGCCACATACATGTCTTCTTTTTAGAAGTGTCTGTTCATATCTTTTGCCCCTTTTTGATGGGATTGTTTTTCCTTGTAAATTTAAGTTCCTTGTAGATTCTAGGTAGTGGCCCTTTGCTGGATGGATAGATTGCAAAAATGTTCTCCCATTCTGTAGGTTGCCTGTTCACTCTGATGGTAGTTTCTTTTGCTGTGCAGAGCTCTTTAGTTTAATTAGATACCATTTGTCAATTGTGGCTTTTGTTTTCTTTGTTTTTGGTGTTTTAGTCATGAAGCCTTTACTCATGCCTGTGTCCTAAATGATATTGCATAGCTTTGTCTTCTAGGGTTTTTATGGTTTTAGGTATTATGTTTAAGTCTTTAATCCATCTTTTTTTTTTGTATAAGGTGTAAAGAAGGGATCTAGTTTGTTTTCTGTATATGGCTAGTCAGTTTTTCCCAACACCATTTATTAAATAGGGAATCCTTTTCCCATTGCGTGTGTGTGTGTGTGTGTGTGTGTGTGTGTGTGTGTCAGGTTTGTCAAAGATCAGCTGGTGGTAGATGTATGGCATTATTTCTGAGGCCTCTGTTCTGTTCCATTGGTCTATATATTTGTTTTTGGTACCAGTACCATGCAGTTTTAGTTACTGTAGCCTTGTAATATAGTTTGCAGTCAGGTAGCATGATGCCTCCAGCTTTGTTCTTTTTGCTGAGGATTTGGCTATATAGCATATTTTTTTCATCCCATATGAAATTTTAAATAGTTTTTTCTAATTCTGTGAAGAAAGTCAATGGTAGCTTGATGGGGATAGCTTTGAATCTCTGAATTACTTTAGGCAGTATGGCCATTTTTACAATATTGATTCTTCCTATCCATGAGCATGGAATGTTTTTCCATTTGTTTGTGCCCTCTCTTGTTTCCTTGAGCAGTGGTTTGTAGTTCTACTTAAAGAGGTCCTTCACATCCCTTGTAAATTGGATTCCTAGGTATTTTATTCTCTTTGTAGCAATTGTGAATTCGAGTTCACTCATGATTTGGCAATTATTGGTATATAGGAATGCTTGTGATTTTTGCACATTGATTTTGTATCCCAAGACTTTGCTGAAGTTGCTTATCAGCTTAAGGAGATTTGGGGCTGAGACAATGGGGTTTTCTAAATATACAATCATGTCATCTGCAAACAGCAACAATTTGACTTCCTCTCTTCCTATTTGAATATCCTTTATTTCTCTTGCCTGATTGCCCTGGCCAGAATTTCCAATACTATGTTGAATAGGAGCGGTGAGAGAGGGCATCCCTGTCTTGTGCCAGTTTTCAAAGGGAATGCTTCCATCTTTTGCACATTCAGTATGATACTGACTGTGGGTTTGTCATAGATAGCTCTTATTTTGAGATATGTTCCATCAACACCTAGTTTATTGAGAGTTTATAGCATGAAGTTGTGTTGAATTTTATTGCAGGCCTTTTCTGCATCTACTGAGATAATCATGCAGTTTTTGATGTTGGTTCTGTTTATGTGATGGATTAAGTTTATTGATTTGCATATGTTGGACCAGCCTTGCATCCCAGGGTTGTAGCCAACTTGATTGTGGTGGAGAAGCTTTTTGATGTGCTGCTGGATTCAGTTTGCCGGTATTTTATTGAGAATTCTCACATCAGCGTTCATCAGGGATATTGGCCTGAATTTTTTTTTGTTGTGCCTTTGCCAGGTTTTGGTATCAGGATGATGCTGGCTTCATAAAATGAGTTTGGAAGGAGTCCCTCTTTTTCCATTGTTTGTAGTAGTTTCAGAAGGAATAGTACCAGCTCCTCTTTGTACCTCTGGTAGAAATCAGTTGTGAATTCATTTGGTCCTGGGCTTTTTTTGGTTGATAGGCTATTAATTACTGCCTTAATTTCAGAACTTGTTATTGGTCTATTCAGGGATTCGACTTCTTCCTGGTTTAATCTTGGGAGGGTGTATATGTCCAGGAATTTATGCATTTATTCTAGATTTTCTAGTTTATTTGCATAGAGGTGTTTGTAATATTCTCTGATGGTAGTTTGTATTTCTCTGGGATCAGTGGTAATATCCCCTTTATCATATTTTATTGTGTCGACTTGATTCTTCTCTTATTTTATTAGTCTAGTTAAGAGTCTACATATTTTGTTAATTTTTTCAAAAAATCAGTTGCTGGATTCACTGATTTTTTGGAAGCATTTTTGGGTTTCTATCTCCTTCAGTTGTGCTCCGATCATAGTTATTTGTCTTTTGCTAGCTTTTGAATTTGTTTGTTCTTGCTTCTCTAGTTCTTTTAATTGTGATATTAGGGTGTCAATTTTAGATCTTTCCCACTTTCTTTTGGGGCAGTTAGTGCTATAAATTTCCCTCTACACACTGCTTTAGTTGTGTCCCAGAGATTCTGGTATGTTGTATCATTGTTCTCATTGGTTTCAAAGAACTTATTTATTCCTGCCTTCATTTCATTATTTGCCCAGTAGTCATTCAGGAGCAAGATATTCAGTTTCTATGTAGTTGTGCAGTTTTAAGGGTTTTTTTTGTTTGTTTGTTTGTTTGTTTGTTTGAGACTGAGTCTCACTCTGTTGCCCAGGCTAGAGTACAGTGGCGTAATCTCCACCACTGCAATCTCCGCCTCCCAGGTTCACGCCATTCTCCTGTCTCAGCCTCCGGAGTAGCTGGGACTTCAGGTGCCCGCCACCATGCCTGGCTATTTTGTTTGTATTTTTAGTAGAGACGGGGTTTCACCATATTAGCCAGGATGGTCTCAATCTCCTGACCTAGTGATCCTCCTGCCTCGGCCACCCAAAATGCTGGGATTACAGGCGTGAGCCACTGCGCCAGCCCTTGTGTGAGTTTCTTAATCCTGAGTTCTAATTTGATTGCACTGTTGTCTGAGAGACTTATGATTTCCCTTCTTTTGCATTTGCTGAGGAGTGTTTTACTTCCAATTATGTGATAAATTTTATAATAAGTGTGATGAGGTGCTGAAAATAATGTATACTCTGTTGATTTGGGGTAGAGAGTTCTGTAGATGTCTATTAGATCTGCTTGTTCCAGAGCTGAATATCCTTGTTAATTTTGTCTCATTGGTCTAATATTAATGGGGTGTTAAAGTCTCCCACTATTATTGTATGGGAGTCTACAGCTAAATGCCCCAATTACAAGACACAGGCTGGCAAATTGGATAGAGTCAAGACCATCAGTGTACTGTAATTCAGGAGACCCATCTCATGTGCAAAGACACAGGCTCAAAATAAAGGGATGGAGGTATATTTCCCAAGCAAATGGAAAGCAAAAAAAAAAAAAAAAAAGGCAAAAAAGCAGGGGTTGCAATCCTAGTCTGATAAAACAGACTTTAAACCAACAAAGATCAAAAGAGACAAAGAAGGATATTACATAATGGTAAAAGGATCAACTCAACAAGAATAGCTAACTATCCTGAATATTTATGCACCCAATACTGGAACACCCAGATTCATAAAGGAAGTTCTTAGAGACCTACAAAGAGACTTAGTCTCCACCTATTTTAATGAAATCTTCTATTCAGAGAATAGGTATAATTAAAGTTATTATCAGTCAAATACCAATTTATTTATCTTGTCTTGAATACAGTATGACATCATTAAAAAAGGACTTGGAGGTTGCAGACAAGAAATGCAATTTAACTCTTCTATATTAAGGATATCTGGCCTTGAACATCTTCAAGTCTTCATTTTCTTTCTGTGAAATAGACAGGATTGGTAGTAATGCTTGTTTTGAGGTGTTGTGGGGAATAAGCTAATATATGTAAAGTGTCACAGTGTTTGGGACAGAAACAAAATAATAGCTACAATTAAGAATTCTCTATGATCCAAGTACTTTCATATCAAATGACTTCCATATATTATCTCCTTTTATCAAAATCTTATGAGGTAGAAGCTATTATGATCCTCATTTCACACATGGAAAATCAAGACACACTGGGATTCAGTGATTTGCCCACACATTACACGGGCAGAAAACAGAAGTGTAGGGATAGAAACTCTAATCTGATCCCAGAAGTAGAAGAAATAAACACA
Source organism: Chlorocebus sabaeus (assembly GCF_047675955.1). Taxonomy (NCBI): domain Eukaryota; kingdom Metazoa; phylum Chordata; class Mammalia; order Primates; family Cercopithecidae; genus Chlorocebus; species Chlorocebus sabaeus. The sequence continues at coordinate 111,965,220 of NC_132912.1, forward strand.
AGTGTTTACTGTGCTCCGTATGCCACTATGCTAGGATCATCCTTGAATTCCAGAAAAACATACTTGTCTTGAATTTTGCTCCAAAATAGATTGTATTATAAGAGGACTCCAATATATCACCTATCCCCTTAACTATTGAACCCAACATGTTCAGCTTTCACCCGATTGTTCTAAATAATTCCTCTCTGCCCTTTAGCATCTTTTTCAGGAAGGAGGGTGCTCAGAGTTCTTTTTGTCACCAATTTTTGTTCACTATCCTTTTCCCAAAACCATACATATTTGGTATCTTTACCCAAATGGGTTGCCCTCTGGCCTGGTTCATTATCTTGCTTCCTCCTTTCTCAGGTACTCCCTAACACCATTTGGTGACAACTTCCAGGTACAGGAATGACAGGAATGCTCTGAAATAAAGCCATGGTTTCAGAAGTTTGTAGGGTCTCTATTTCTACCCAAGCAGAGTAGCTTCTGTTTCTATATTCAGCCTCCCAGTGCTCATGAAGCAGGAAAAATAACACTGAAATTTAGTTTGGTGGCTATAGTGATAATCACAGGAATAGTCTTGCATGAATTTCAAACAAAAGGGGATAAGTAGGAGGCCTGAGGCATTTTTCAGATGAGAAGCCGAAGAACACACAAACCAGAGAGCTGTAGATATCTAAAACTGCAGTTCTGCTTGTCTGCATGAGGCAAATATTTGAATAATGATTGCTGGATGGAAAGTCTATACACACGCTCACACATCACAAAGTCAAAAAAAGTTGAAAATGCTCAATAAGCTCTGCCAAGCAGTTAAAAGGAAACAATTTTAAAAAAAGAAAAAACAGTCCACTCTGGTACACAGTGTAAATGCAGGTGTTCTCAAAGGGCCCCATATTTCTTTGAAGCTTCACACAGCAAAGAAATTTTTCCACAGATAGTTCAAACCCAGCTAAAACCAAAGACAAAAGTGAAGAACAAAGAGGAAGGACGGGGTGACAGAGGTTTACAGTTCCAAACTGAAGAATAGTCCTAAATACACAATTCATTAAGCTCTTACTAGGTACCAGCTACTCTTTGACACTCTGTTCATAATCTTAAAACAACTCTCCAAGAAAGAAATTATTATCAACATCATAGAGCTTAAAAAACTGAAGTACATGTCTATCTTGCTTTGCAAAGAAAAAAGTAAAAAAAAAGTTAATTTAAAAGATGAAAATTGTGGTACAAACCACTACCTACAAATTATTTCTCATCACAGGATTCAAACCCAGATCTACATAATTTCAAGCCCTCATAAGCACTCTTCTGTTCTCGTAAGAAACAGCCTTTACAGCTCCTGCTTCCTGGTTGGAATTACTGCCTCAGCTCCCCTGGCTCTTGTGGGGAGAAATGAGAAATGAGGGTTCCCATTCCAGAAAGAGGCAGCCATACGTAGCAACCTAGAAAACAAGAATGGTCCAGTCTGTTGTTTTCAGACACTTTGCTCTTTGTAGCCACATAATGTTCAGCTACCGTGATCTGTTCAATTCTTTCCGTGCCAGAAATGGGAATTCATTGAAATAGGCAATTGAACTTTTTATTTTATTTCTCCCTGTCCCATCAACACACCCTGAATCCTAGAGTAATAAAGTGAATCTCATGTTTAGTAGGCTTCAGAGTATATGAATATGCCTGCCTTGGCAAAAGAATCTAACTACAACAAGCAGGTAAATAGACACTTAATTATGATGTTAAATTTCTTCCTAGACTATGTTGGAGAACCATACATGATTACTTAGGGATTTGTGGCATTGTTGGTAAATGTGGAAAGAGGGTTTGTTGCTTGGTTATATGTAGAGTGATCACACAATTCATCCAAATTGGAACTCTTAAGAAAAGAGAATGCCACTTGGACTAGCTGTGGGTCAAACAGGCATTAACTTGGAATTTCTTGGATAAGCTGGGAATTTTGGTCTTGCTGGTTTTTTGTAATTTTACCTCCAAGAAAGGATGAAGAGTTTTTAGCCAAATGAAAAATTTTAGATACCACCTTGCAAGTTTATTTACAACCCAGGTTGACCCTTGGTTTGCTCAAAAGATGATAGCTTGCTCAAATTTGGAGCAAAATCAAATAAAAAAAAATTCATTGCCATTGACTCCAATTCGTTCAACTCTGCATAAGTGAAAATTATGTAAAATTCTTTTCTGTACTTATCTGTTCCAAAATAAGGTTTTTTAAAAAATAAAAACAGTATTATCCTCTTTCCCTACAACTATGTATAGGAGCCTTACATGATTTTTTCTAAAAATAAGGGTTTTAAAAACAAATTTTAGAAAAAAGTTTTTTTTTAAATCAAGGAAGCCAAAGGTCATTATCCTTAGTAAATTAACACCGGAATAGAAAACCAAATACCGCATGTTCTCACTTATAAATGGGAGCTAAATGATGAGAACGCATAGAGGAGAACAAAAGACATTGGGGCCTATTTGAGGGTGAAGGATGGGAGGAAGGAGAGGATCAGGAGAAATAACTAATGAGTAGTAGGCTTAATACATGGGTGATGAAATAATCTAAACAAGCCCCTATGATACAAGTTTATCTATGTAACAAACCTACACATGCATCCCTGAACTTAAAATCAAAGTTAAATTAAAATAAAAAAACCAAGGATCTCTGTTTTAATTATATTGTCTGTATTTCCAAACAGCATGATTGACATGATAAAAAAAATCCACACAGGTTATTATAAGGATTAATGATTTAATGATTGAGAGTGGCATTGGCAAATTAAGAGAGACTTGAACTGGCACACTCTTTATGAAAAAAAAGACTGCACGGCGAAATTCACAAATACTCCTCTCATCATCTTAGTTTAATTCATGTTCTTTTTATAAACAGCTGGAAAATTCTGGCATAAAATGCCAAAATTTTATCACATTGCTTAAAGAATCAACCAAACAGATCCATCAAGTCTTCTGGGATTCAGCTAGTAGACCAATTTATTTTATGGCAACAACTGCAGTAATTTTCAATGACCACATATAATTCTCATACGTGATTTTCCTACTCCAGCATATTGGGCCCATCTGTGACAATGGCAGGGAGCCCACAAGCAAGGTGGCAGGCTCTCAGCTGTTTGGCATAGGTGGAGAGAGAAGGGATAGCGGAGGAAAGCTACTAGAACTTTTAGCATTAGCTAAAGGCCACCAAGCCATGCTAAGTCCTTCCACGCCAGCCTGCTCAAGCCCGAATCTCCTTGATTCCATTTGTGACCATTCACACTCAGAAATTGATAAAAACTAGGGAAAAAAAATGATCAAAGCCAAAAAATAAGAGCACATAAGGAAAGTTAGAATTGTTCAACTTGGAGAAAAAACAGAAGAGACATAAAATATGTAGAAGTTCCCTGGGTATACAATGAAGGAGCTTGACAGAGTACAATGTCCTCATTCTGCAGCTGAGGAGACTGAGGTCCAGATGGGGGCAGAGATATATCTATTTCTAACAGAACTGCTCTGTGCTGGCACCCGGATCACTTTGCACATCTTTACATACGCTGTATAAATAAAGCTCAACCACAGGCTGACCAAAAATCCTTGTGGAACATCCAGTGACCCTCCAAGTTCAGGGCAAGAGCGGCAGTCTTGTGAAGAGCTGCCACAGGCATTGCCTCCTCTCTTGAAGGGAGGCTGTTATAAGGCAGTTTCTCATCTGCCTCCCTCATTCTGGTGAAGGAAGGGGTTCTCCTCCTTGCCCCACCTTGGCACAGGCTTTGTAGCTACAGAATGGACCTGGTCCTTTAACAACAGGATGACTCACCACTCATACTGCCTGTCATCTGGCCTCTTTTTATTCCATGTCATCTTATGGGACAAGGGACATGAGGAGCTGACATCATTGCTGATCTTGCTTTTGCTGTCTAAGCTAGTAACAATCTGTCTGCATTTTTCTAGACTTAAATGTCTTCTTTACAACTGAATCTGTCAGCCTGTTTGACATTTTACACTTTGGATTATACACCTAAGGGATTTAGGTTTCCCTAAATTTGTAAGAATATTTATTTCTTTTTCTTTATCTTCTTTAGAGGGCAAGTTTCACAAAGGCAGAGTGAACTTTCTCTACTGTTTGGAATACTTGGCAGATTGAAGATTCCCAGCAAAAATCCTGTCGTTGGAAGTCAGCACAGCGATGTTGGTAAGAGCTTGAGTTTTGAGCCACACATAAACAGGTCTTGTAATAGCCATGATCTACCAGACGTACTGCCCTGGGTGGGTTACTGAACTTCTTTAAGCCTCACATGAGATGTCAAGTGAGATAATGTAGTGAAAGCACCTTGCCCTGCCTTACACAGAGTAGGTACTTACAAATAGTAAATATAAATAATTCTCTTCATCATCATATGCTGTCTCTCTGTTGCAAATATTGTTATGATTTCTAAGTTTTAGACTTTTACATGTTAAAACAGGTCTTATTAATCTCACTTTATAGGTGGCAAAACTACAGTTTAGGAAAAATATGTGATTTGTCAATCACTCGAAAACTCTGTGAGGAAGGGAACAGAGTGTATCAAGTTAGGCAATAAATAAATATGATGTTTTTGAACATTTATTTGTTCTAAGGTTGTTTATGAGGTAAAAGAAATGAAAAACAAATGTCTTAGAGCTGTAATTGGGAATTTTAAATAGTGGAGATAGATAAATGACAGTGCAAGAGTTAAATAGCACTTACACATTGCTTCTGGATTCCTCTAGAAGCACATAGAGGGCCAAGCAAACAAACTATTTTCCAAGTGTCCATCTATAAGGTTGTGACTGTCCTTAGGCCTGAAAGGAAAGAAAGCACATTCTCTACTAGAGGGACAAAATGTTAAAAGTAGGACCCTAGTTTAAGAGGGAAAAAAAAGCCAAGCAAAACCTAAACTATTCTCAGATACAGATTCATTCCTAGACCATAAACCAGTACAATAGAAGTATAGATGTTTTGTGTACCTTTAAAAAAGTGAAAGACAAAGTACAGTGCCAACGTGTGCAAACAAAAAAGGCAAGGGAGTCAGATGAGACCCTCCAAAACAATGTATGGGAAAATTCATCAGAAGAGAATATCTGGATAAGGTTGTGACTGCCCCCTGAGGAAGAGAGCTTGAAGAAGGAGAGATTGCTGGAAATCACCATAAACTTAAGTTGCTTGAAGTTTACAAACCATGCCTCTGAGTCCATGCCCAGGATGAGACCCTGAAACATTCAGCCTTCTGAATGGTTGAAAGACACCCCTGATCTCTACTCTCTTTCCAGTTCCCCCCAGCCTATAGGCAGAAAAATCTGTCTGAGAGTGAAGACAGCCCGTAGGGCAACCAGCTATGTACATCAGAGTGCATTCAACTTTGTCATTCAATGTGTTAATGGATGGATGAATAAGGCAGACAGGAAGACAGAGCTCTGCTTCTCTAGCCCTCTCCCCAAGATCTTATCTACTTCTTCGTAATTACATATTAAAAAGGGAAGTTCATACTCAGTTTCTTAGTGTTAAAAAGAGGTAATACAAATTATGCCCCAATTTATTCATAATAAAAAATTGAAATTACGTAATTTTCCAGAAAGGCTGCTGTACATCTGTACGAGAAAAAAAACATCTTTCTTCCAGTTACAGAGTAAGATCATATTTCCCTGACAATGATTGACAGAGAGAGTCCTACCCTTTTTCCACCTAATTTTCTGAGACAGAGATGGGCAATGTTGTAAGTAATAAGAGTTGCCTTTAGCATATATGGGAATTTATTTTCTAACCTCAGCAGGTAAGTTAGAAAATTATACCCAATTACAATCTTGTAGAGCCAGGACAAGGTCTTATTTTGGTTCAGTCTCTTGTGATCAGCCATTTTCTATGTTCAGATATTTGGATGTATACTCATCTTGAGAGGAAATTTCTTGGAAATTGGCGGAGAATACTCAATTCCTACAGAATCAGAGTCTTGCAGAATTAAATCATATGCTTTGTATGGTCTTGGGATGGGGAAATCACATGTGGTCCTGTGCTTTGTATTATTATTTGTTTGGGTTAATAACCTCCTTTTCAGACTAAACTACCTTGTCTATTTGTGTCGAATTTTAAGATTCTAGTATAACTTCATGTACTTAACAACAAAAAAAAATTAACTCAAATGACATATAAACCATTAACTTTGGCCTTCTCGAAAATACCAGTAAAGATGATACAAAGATGATCTCTCAGGTGTACCACATTATTAAACAAATGAACCTGTCTGTCTTCCTTAATCCCAACAGAAGAGACAGAAAATGTAAAATTGACATCAAGATTCCTAATTTATAAGCTTCCTTACATACCACTTAACTTCAGCCTCCAGAGATTTTGAGATACTTTTGCTTCCCAACTTATCAGTAGGCTAATGACAGAAAAACTAACAGCCCGTTGAGATCTGTTTTGAAGAATATATTGTTATGCAAAAGAATTTCATTTCACAAAAGCCCTGCATACTTGATGAATTCTTGAAAATATCAATTTATTCTTCAGGAGTGGCAGATCCTGCTTTATGGAAAAAGATAACCCCACTGCAAGCCTCTAATCTCCTTGATTGTTATAACAAATAGACCTAATAAAGCTGCCTTTATTAAAATGAAAGGAGATGTTGCCTACACAAAGTAATACACAAAGTAATACTTGGAAAAACTTACTAAGTCAAAGCACCTCACCCATCTTTCTTCCAAGGATATTAAAACTAAGGATTAAGGCTTTCATTCAACTATAAGATAGACAACTTAAAATTAATGTCCTTAAGAAGAGAAAATATTTACTGAATTTCATGATTGAGTATAGGAAGTCCAAAACAATGTCTTTTCTAAAATAAATTTTAATTGTGGCAATGTCATGAAAAAGAGTATACTGTATTGACAAAATATAGACTTAATGGTAAAAGAGAAAACAATGGGATTTCACACTGGCCTCTCACTGTGTAATCCAGGGAAGTCCCTTACAGCTTTCTGGACTGGAAAGGTTGTTTGTAAGTGCTGAAGAGAATGCTTGCAATGTATCCAGCACAGTACAAGGCATATAGTTATAATAGTTTACTGGGAGAAAGAAACAGGACCCTAAGGGCTCAAAGAAAGAGTGAGGCAGAACTGGGGAAAGAGGCACCGCAGAGAAGAGAACTTGGACATGCTGGAAGATAAATTGTTTATTCTCATCTCTGCCAAGGTCAGCCCTTAATGGGGCACTAGACCCCATCGTGAGCCTCAGAGGTGGTTCTACACTGTTTATCCAATTAAAACTACCTTAATTGGTTTCATTGTCAATTATGTATCACTCTATGACAGTGAACTTTATTCCCTCTTCAATTTTTAATATTCATCTTTATTAATTTTGTCCTGAATGCACACCTGAGATGTTCTGGACCTGAGGCAGATTTTGTATTAATTATTTCACTGTAAATAATAAATTGTCATCTGTCTCCCTCACTCTTTGCCCTAGGTGTTACCCTGGCACTATATGACAAGAGGTAACAGACATGAGTGCTAGGTACTCCACACAGGAAGGAGAAGGAAGAAATAAACAGAAAAAAAAAACAGAAATTTTAAATAAAGTATAAAATTTAATAACGATGTAGAAATGTTGGTGCATTCATTGTGACAAATTTACCATACGTATAATAAAATACTAATAGGGAAAACTGGGCATGGAGTAAATGAGAAATTTGTACATAATCACAAATTTTATGTAAATCTCAAACTCTAAAATAAAATGTTAATGAAAAATAAATAAAAAGCTTTTCTAACATTGAAATTTTATACATAAAAATATACACAATGGAAATGTGCCGGAAATTAACATTCACATTAAGACCTCATTTTCCTTATTTAACAGTCTGTCAATTATGGTTATTTCTGGAGAAGCATGATTGCTCCCCAGTCATTCATACATTTAAACAGGCAATCAGTGCCATTAAACCAGAGGGTGTCTCAGTCAAGAATATACATTTAAAATTTATCTGATGGGAGAGGAAACTGCCAAATTTGATTTCCCGTTGTATAGCTGGTGTAGTACTGTGAAATTAAAACAACATCCGCTAACCTTATGTTCATTAACTGTAATAACAGATAAGAAAACTAACATTCTACTGACCAAGAAACCAAACAATGATGTAGAACTAGCAACAAATGAGGGAAAAGGATCCCAGGCAAAGTTTGCCAGAAATTACCTAGGGAGGGAGACAGCAAATGACCAGATGAAATACTTTATAAAAACAGGATAGGACTGTCAAGGAGACAGAGAATAAGAATCTAGACATCTGAGAACATGTTATTTTATTTATATTACAATATTTGGTTATTTTAAAGAATTCAAACTGTCTTTCCTAAAATCTAAAAAAATATATAAAACATTATACTTAGTCTCATAACTCAGGGATAATTAACCCTTTGAATATTAAAAGAGATATTTTTCTGCTCATAGAAGTGCATAGAGTGTATTATACACATGCTACTTTTGTCAATTAACCATGAGCATTTTTTTTTTTTAGATCAGTGAGTAAAATTCTACATTCTTTTTATTGGGTGTTAACATTTCATTACTTTGCATTTGTTATTTATAAAATCTTATGTTAAGAAACTTTGTTTCCAATCTTTGCCATTAAAATCTACACTAAGCACATTAAGATTTTGTGCTTTTATAATTATGTCCTTGGTATAAACAAACAGCTTTTGTCACAAGGAGCAAAACGCTGTCGTAGAAAAACGCAAAATTAAGAATCTGGAGATATAAATTCTAATATTCTGTAGATATATAAGCGGGGAATTTTATTTTTTACAACACTGGAACTTCTAATGCATGAACATGAAATGTCTCCTATTTATGTATTCTTTCTCTATGTGAGGTTTTATAGTGTTCAGTGTGCAAGTATTATACTTTTCTTATGCCTATTCCTGTGTGTTTTATTCTTTTGAATGGAATTATCTTAATTTCATATTTGAACTGTTCTTTGATAGTATATAGAATTATACCATTCTATGTGGATTTTATATCCAGCAAACTTACTGAACTTCTTTGTGATTACAGTGGTATATTTTTATTATTGTTGATTCAGTAAGATTTTCTACATAAAGGATCATGTCATCCGCAAATAAAGACAGATTTACTTTTTTTCTAACAGGATACATCTATCCATCTATCTATCCATTTTCATTGTGCTTTATTGTGCTGACTGGCTTCTCCAGTAAAATGTTGAGCAAATGTGGCAAGAGTGGTATCCCCACCTTATCCCTAATTTTAAAGGAAAATATTGAGTCTAATATTATTAAGTATGATATTAGCCATAAGTTTTTAATATATACCCTTTATCAAGTTGAAGTTCCCTTCTATATCTAGCTTGCTGAGACTTTTTATCATAAATGTATTTTGAATTTCATCAAATGCTTAACTCTATTGAGATAATCATTAGTTCTTCCTCCTTCATTCAAGTAATAGAATTAATGCTTACTACATTAATTGATATCCAAATGTTAAGCCAACCCTTACATTCTTGGTATAAATTCTATATGACCAAGATCCATTTGTCTTTTTTAAAAAATATATTTCTGGGCTTGATTTAATATTTGCTTGAGATTTTTGCATCTATGTTCAAGAGAGATGTCATTTTATGATTTTTGATTCCTATAATGACTTTGTTTGGCTTTGGTATTAGAGTAGTACTAGTTAGGGAATAAATTTGGATGTGTTGTCTCATTCTGTTTTCTGAGAGAGATTAAAGCATTAGTTTTATTTTTCTTTAAGTATTTAATAGGCTTTAATTAGGAACGCTTTCTATGCCTGGACTTTGCTTTGTAGAAAGACTTGTAATTAGTCATTCAATTTTCTTACTTGTCATAGGTAAACTCAAATGTTCTTTTTTTTCTTGTGTCAGTTTTAATAATTTGTGTCAGCTTAGATATTTATCTCTAAGTAGTATAATCTTAGGTGTAGGATTTTTCACAGAGTTTTCCTACATTCCTTTTATTTTTTGTCAGATTGGTGGTGACACCTCCTTCATTACTGATTTTGGTATTTGTACCTTCTCTTTATTTTTGGTCTGTCTAGGTGAAGATTTGTCCATTGTGTTGATTATAAACTCTTCCAACTCTTCCCCATTTTTTCTAGACCTCCTTCCAATGTGGAGCTAGCTAAAATTAATTGTACTAGTACAGCTAATGTTTGTGATGCTGAAACTCTGCTTTGTATATTTGCATGGGGTGAGATGGGGTCACTGAGACTAACAGAAAGTGAGAGGACATACAGCTCACTATGAAATGGTTCTCAGGTTGCTTGATTGGGCTACAAATGAACTAATGAGCTCTTTTTTATACCCCCCCCCCCTTTTTTTTTCTTCAATGAAGGAGATTTGCTCTTGTTGCCCAGGCTGGAGTGCAATAGCGTGATCTTGGCTTACTGCAACTTCTGCCTTCTGCATTCAAGCAATTCTCCTGACTCAACCTCCCAAATAGCTGGGATTACAGGCGCGTGCCACCATACCCGTCTAATTTTTGTATTTTTGGTAGAGACGGGGTTTCACCATGTTGGGCAGGCTGGTCTCAAACTCCTGACCTCAGGTGATCCACCCCACCTCAGCCTCACAAAGTGCTGGGATTACAGGCATGAGCCACCACTCCTAGCCTGTACCACTCTTACGGTACCAAAAAGTATTAATTATGAAGTCTATTTTTTTCAACTTTGTAATATAGTTTTTATATAGTTCATACATTTATTCTCTAAATTTACTAATACAATGTGATTCATTGTTAGTTACCAACTTTGATACTTTTTTCAATACAATGATTCATTGTTACCAACTTTGATACTTTTTTCTCAATTGATACATTTCTCTTTTGATTAATTCAGTCCACTCAATATTTTGTTTGAAGGTAAAGCACAATTTCCAATCATTCTCTTTACAAGTCCTCCACATCTATGTATTAATTTTAGTTTCTCCTTTAATCACAAATACTTTTCAACTAAGAGGTAAAGCCCTCTGCAACCATTTCTCAAACAGCCTCTCTAAACATGTTCTGATACTTTCTCTACCAAAATTTCCAAGCATTTCTCCACCAATAGCAGATATGTTGACAGAACCTACAGATTGCATATCTTGAAAATATTAATGGTACTGAGAAGCAAAATTGCCCAAAATGGGAGAGATCTGTATAAATTTTATAAAATATGATACTATTATATATAAATTTTATAAATACATTTAAGTATATATAATAAATTATGTAATTTTATAATATACTATGTAAATATGATACTATTATATATAAATTACATAAAACATATAAGTATATTATATATAAATGATATAATTTTCTAATAATATACTATATAAGCATATACTGGGGCATCAAGATATATTAAGGATAAAAGACAACATAAACAAGATGATCAATTTCTAATACAAGAAGTGTTTTACTTAGAAATTTAGAGCTAGAATAAGCTTTAAGTCATCTAATCCACTTCCATAAACTTTAAATCAATCCAAGAATATTCTGTCACCCACAAGCATAACTCCTTTGTGAAAATGCAGATGGCTACCTAAGACCAAACTCAAAGTAATAATGGTTCATTTTAATTCATTCTAATAAGATAATTTGTATAACTCGGAATTATCCCCAAATGGAATAAATCAGTTTATCACCAGAAATATTCAGTCAGAGGTTGCAACTTTTCTCAAGAGTCAGTTCAATGGGAAATATGATTTGTGACTACTAAACTTATTTGCAGGGGTCCAGTCTTCCAAGAAGCAACAAGACCATCTTCCCATATTAAATAATAAACCTGTAAACCCTCAAATCCCATAAATTCTGTCCCTATGAAACACAGCGCTCCAGCTAATACACAGATTATATTTGCCCAAGCAGAATCATCAACAGGGAAGGCCACTTTCACTAGCTGATGCAATCTACTGTTGGCTTATTTTCTGAAATTTCTCTAAAACCTCTGTAAAAGTAATAAACCAATGATAGGAGCCATCTGGAACACAGCATAGAAGATTATTTTTTAAATTTTACTCTGAATAACTGGCACTGTCATTGATAACATATAACAAGAACCAAGATATTTAAAAAGTCATTATCACTAAGGGAGGGATAAAAGAGACTTGTGTAAAGAAATTGTGATTGCTCTTTGCCAAGCAAAATGGACTCACATGATGATCCACTGCTGAAACAGGTTAAGCATCCATCTTCACTCCTTCCTAAGTCTTAAGTCAGGACTCTCAGCTCATTCTGTATGGGAAGCAGGTCAGTAATGGATAGCTGATGACTATTCAGACACCTTCAGCAAATTACTCATGCCCTTAGGATACAGGACTCATTAATAAAAATAGTGACTTTTTACTGCAAACCAACCCCACATGAGCACAGAATATTGAAGAAACACAACAAGAGTAAGGCTTCAAGGCTCAAACAACCCATGCCAGTTCCAACACAAACTTCACTTATCCAACGACATAGCTGATCCAGAAAAGACAACTAGGCACAGAGCTGAACCTCGTCATCCCCCGAAGTGAAGAAAAGAAAATGTAAAGTCCACAACCCAGGATCTGTCCCCTTTAATCCCAGAACCTGCTCTACCTGTCTGCTCTGTCTAGCTTCAATCAAGTCACAATGGAATTGGGTGGTTTAGTCCAAGGGTTTTGGAGTCTGGCAGCCCTGTGCTGAATCTCATATGCTATTTTGTAGATTTCAAATCACTGGAAAGCATGTTAATTCTCTAGGCCTCAGTTTTCTCGTCTGTAAAAGGAGGATTCTTAAAGAAAAATAATATTTTAGATATGAGATTATTCATAAGAAGGCAGTTAGTAAAGCAGCGGGCCAATGGTAGTTCATACTAGGAGCTCTGTTCTTCCTCCTCTCCTCCTCCTCATCCCCTTCCTCCCTCCTCTCCCTCATAAATTAACATTAGAATTATTGCTTTGTAGTTTGAGTATATCTTTATATCCTGATGACTGTCTAATTCCACTGAAACAAAATTGCAAATTATTCCTCCCTTGACATTTTCTATCCAAAATAGGTAAATATATAATTATTATAAAAGTCATAAAGTAATCAATACAAAATAAGGAAGAAACAAATAATCTCTATTTTCCCTAGGTCACTGAGAAAAATCCCAGGCCAAGCAAATGGTTCTAGGCCTGTTTCTTACATTTTATCTGGTCTTAAATAGTCATTGAATAGTCTTAAACTCAGTTTTTTTAATCTATAAACTGGTGAAACAACATGTGTTTTTTACCTTCAGGATATTTTTTTTGAGTGTTAAATTAGAAAACTTATGGAAACATTCTTTGTCACAAAAATGTTCTTCCGTGTTCTTAGTCTTTGACATAGAAATCCCTTTCCTGTGAATTATTCTAAAAATATATTTTTAAAAAACATGAAGCCATGAATTCAAAGATATAAACTGTCTTTTAAAATAACAAATGTAGTCCAGCATGGTGGCTCATGTCTGTAATCCCAGCTATTCTGGAGGCTGAGGTGAGAGGATCACTTTAGGCCAGGAGTTGAAGACAAGCCTAGGCAACATAGTGAGACCACACCTCTAAAAGAAATAGAAAAAAAAAAATAACCAGACATTGTAGCATGCCTGCAGCCCCAGCTACTTGGGAGGCTGAGGTTGGAAGATTGCTTGAGTACAGGAATTTGAGGCTGTAATGAGTTATGATCACACCATTGCACCCCAGCTTGGGAGACAGAGTGAGACTATCTCTAGGAAAAGAAAAAAAAAAAGATTTTATAAAAGTAACAAATAATTGTAATAAAAATGTTCAATAATATCTTAATTTATTTTAGATAAGCATAATGAAATATATAACCAATAAAAGCATATTTTTGTGTTCTCTATGAGTAAAGGCTCATGATTAAAATGTTAGGTTAAAAGGGGGGCACAAAAGTATTACTCTTCAAAAATAATAAAATGTTATGTAAATGGGCAAATAAGGTATACTTAAAGTTATATTGGTCATAAGATTTCATGCTATAAAAGTGAAAGACAAAATTAAATGTTAAAAATGTTACTTGTTATTTAAAAATGTTAAATGTTATGTGTGCATAACTGATCGAATCATTAGCCATGTGACTCAATCTCCAGTCATCCCTTCTCTGAAACCAGATCGATATCACATGACTCAAAGCCCCAGCATTCTAACCACACAGTTGGTCTTTATGGCATGATCTGAGTCATATTGTTAGTATAAATTAAGTAATGTGGTCCCAGGGTCCACCATAAATAACAAAGACACTGATATGACTCGGGAACTTTTCAAGAATTTAGAGGTTACCTCCCAAGAACCAGAGACAAAGGCAAACTGAATTATTTTTTATAGTAGACCTCGACTTAAAATCACAAAGTTGACAGAATTCAGTTCCTGGTGTATCTCCCTGTAAATCTGATGCTCTTTCTACTGAAATAGTCAATGACAAACTTTGCTGTCATCAGACTCACTTGAGATACTTTTTAAAAAGTACAAGTTGCTGTACCTTACTCTTAGAAACAGGGATTCAGCTAAGGCCTGAGAATTAGTAGCTTTTAAAGCCCTATGTGATTTTAATACTCAGCCCAGGAGAAAAAGCATTGCACTCAACCGGAAGGACATTATGTAGCCCAAACTCTAAAAATGATGCATATCCCCCAGAAAGATTATTCGGTAGGTTACAATTTATAGCTGGCAACTTGGAATATGAACACTTCCTCCTAACAAAAATGTTTGCCACATAAAAAGAAAAGTAATAAGCAACTTGATTCGACTTCACAAGATGAGATCTACCTTATATCATCGGACTCTCATATCAACAATATTTGCAAATGACAATAACAGCACCTACATGTTATACATTTTAGCTCACAATAGGTTTTTATATCCACACTCTTGTTAAGAAACACAACAAAACATAGGTATTTTATGAGAAAATGAGACAACTGGGTCCCAGAATGCTCCATGTGACTTACCCAAGGTCACACAGCAGATTAGTGTCTCAGTCTAGCACTCATTTGATTATTCTACTCTAATTTGCTCCATTGGCATTCAAATAAAATGCAAGATCTCTTCAAAATAAAATGCAAGATCAAGATTCCCAGAGAACGAATTGAGCAAGATAAAAAACAGATACAATCTCTTTCCTATGAAGCACTCCTAAAGCTCCTATGAGAAATACAACCCAACCAGCATTGTCATAGTTATCCTTCCAAATAAAATATTTGTATTCAAAATGCATGCTTATTAGTTTTTGAAATAGAGATAAAAATATTTCTTCCTGAACTACTTGCTAAGCACATTAACATGTATTTTACCCAAATGTAATGAATGATACACTTAGACCATCAACAGGTGAAATCATCATTAAAATTCATTCACGTGCAAGAAAACAATCAGCCAGTAGTTTTTGACCAACCTGCACTATTTGGTCTAGGCTCCCAGTATGTCGTTTCAGAATAAACAACTTCAGGGAGGCAACTACACAGACTACAGGGCAGACTGAGAAATCAAACGAAGTGCCTGGAAGGGTTAGCAAGGAACAACCGATGTTTGCTTGTGAGCTGGGATCATGGGCTTTAACTCACAGAGGAAAATGATCTTTAGAAATTAGCCAAGCCTAGTGTTATCAGTCACTCTTGTGGAATATTTACACGCTTGAAAACCAGCCAGGTGTGAAAGCCAGCTCCATTCTATGTGAGGTGGCTGGGAGGGACCAGCTCATTCCTCTTTGTGGTCTTTTGTTGGTAACTTGCTCTTTCTAAAACTTCTGAAAAATAAGGATGTAGTACAGGGATACTCAACAAGCGTTTTGCACTGGGAAATGTGGGCATTGGTAATTCAAGAGTGGAGGAGAGAATAAAATGTTCGTAAATTTCTGAGATGGCTTTTTTAACATTAAAAAAAAAATGGAATTGTTACAAGAAGTTTTAAGTCTCCTAAAACATTAATGATAAATAAACTGCATTTTATTCTTCAAAACATTTGTATGTTTTATTCTTCAAACTATTTATGGAGAATACACAGATATGGGTTCAAATCCTTATAGTTACTTATGTGTGTGTGTGTGTGTGTTTGCATACACATTTTAAAATTAGATTCTTTCTTTTCTTTAGTAAAAGCTAAAAGCAAGTAAATAGAAAAGAATATTCTGACATCTCACTAACTGGAGGCTGCAGCATTAAGGTGTCTCAATTCTCCTTGGTGCGCTCAGTGGAGAGTATGTAAAGGAGGCAAGCCTGCATGCTCGTCTCCTTGAGGATAGTCTTGTTGAGTTAACAGGTTGAGGTAAGGCTTGCTAAATTTATCACTAGAGGCTCACACACCCGAAAGTGATAAATAGACCACTCCAGCACTCTGGAACATTGCCAGTTGCATGGATTTGCGTGACAGTCAAGCTGTGATCGATGCATCAACATTGTCTATACCTCTGTTCATGTATTCTTAGAGTGATAAATTATTTACTTAAGCTAATGTGCATAAGCTTGATCATTTGCATTCACTCTGACAACTCAGACAAGCACTTGTCCATAACCACTGCCAATCTGCAATATATGAATGTTTTGACTGTGTTATAAAATTCCCAAAAGAAACAATATAATTGGTCTAGCTGGGGCAAAAATATCTTCTTTATTCCAATCCACAATTACCACATATGACAATGTAGAACACAAATATAGTTGTCCTTCCTTGGCCTTTCCAAGGACCTGGGATCATCAGGACTTGGGCAGGTATCTTAAAAATCCTTGACCACAATTAATAACTTTTTCTCCCTGTGCCAGTTTCTTTATAGAAATGGAGACAATTACACCTATTTTCTACCATATCTACTTTATTATATTTTCACAGTGTCCCAATCTGCTGTACATTTTATTTACTTATTAATATAAACATTCTATGTTTTTCTCCAATGGAATGTAAGCTTTGTGAGAGGACAGGTGTTTGATTTCTTCACTGCTAAATTCCTAGTGTCTTACAAAATGTTTGGCACAAAGTAGATTCTCAATGTGTTGAAAGGTTATGAAGTGATTCAGTGTTGTGAGGATGAAATGAGATAAGCTAAGCAAAGTATCTGCCATTACATAAGGTGAGCAATAAATAGTGGCTATCAATGTTCTTGTATTTAACATTTTCAAAATACTGTATTCCATTAGAAAATAGCAGAAACAGTTAACACTTATTAAAGATCTATTATGTACCATGCACTGTTTTAAACACGTTACATGAATTAACACATTTAGTGCTCACCACAGCCTTATGAGGCAAGTAGGTAGAATGTTATCTTCATTTTCCAAATGTGGAAACTTCAGTTATACAATTTGCCCAAGGTCACTCAACTACCAGGTGGCAGTGCTGGGATTCAAATTAGGCAGTGTATATTTAGATCCATGATGCTTTCCCACAGCCAAGACTGCAGAAAGTATATGGACAAGGGATAGACAAGACTGAGTGGGTAATTTTGTTTTTGTTTATGTTGAGATGGAGTCTCTCTGTCGCCCAGGCTAGAGTGCAGAGACATGATCTTGGCTCACTGCAACCTCTACCTCCCGGGTTCAAGTGATTCTCCTGCCTCAGCCTCCTGAGCACCTGGGGCTACAGGTGCATGCCACCACACCCGACTAATTTGTGTATTTTCAGTACAGATTGAGTTTCACCATACTGGCCAGGTTGGTCTTGAACTCCTGACTTCGTGATCCACCCACCTCGGCCTCCCAAAGTGTTGGGATTACAGACGTGAGCCACCGCACCCACCCTTGGGTGAAATTTTTAGGGTTAGAACAGGTGGGATCCTATACCCAAAATAACAGCAATAAAAAGGCAACAACAAAACATAGTATTGGGAACATCAGAATACACTCTATGGAAGAAAAAGATTGAAAGAACATTATGTATTTCTACTGCTACTGTTGAATGAAAAAAAAAAAATTTAGAAGATTGTATGTATATAATGTGATCCCATTCAAAAAACAGAATTTTGAAAGGTTCACTAACATTATTATAATTTGAAAGACCTACAAGTCCATTAAAGTCCAGGTCAGTTTTATATGTTATTTTTGTTAGTATCAACTTCCTCTAGGAATTCCAATTCAACTATCTAAGCCAATGTATTGAAATCTTATGTCCTCACAGATAATGAATAAGAATGAAACAGGCTGATTATTACACAAGGGGACTGGTAGGAACTGTAGAAAACTGAAAAAAATGTACACCGTAAGGGCTTTTTAGCTACAGGTGATAATTACAGGAATTCAAGGTCACTAGTGCCAGATCTCCCACTTTTCAAAATATGATAATAATCTGCATTTTAAAAGAAACTCTCATTTTAAATAAAAGTAACTAATTAATGTGATACAAATACTACACGAGCTAAAAGAAAAACTATCAGGCGAATTTATTCAACTTTGGTTAGTTTTTTGCTCCAGTGAGTCATAGACTCCTTGAGAATAGAAAACTGTCTTCTGCTTCCTTTACCTTCTCTACAGTCTCTACCACCATGTGGGGCTCACTGCAGGCCCCCAGGAAAACTCACAGTCCTGACAAGGTCACAGATTGGCTGCCCCCAAGTTAAAACAAGGCAGAGCCATGATAGCTACCAAAAGCGAATAAATCATTGTGCTTCATCCTTGCATTCTGCCTTTAGCAGCAGGACCAGTTGGCATTCAGACTCCCCTCCTTGTACTCTGACCACTGAGCAGAAAATTATGCTGTCCCCATACCCTACTCTCTGCCTGACCCTCCATAGCTATAAGACATGATTATCTACTTGACCACACTCAAACTGTTAAGAACGTGAAAAAACATGTAGGTGGTGTTTGTTTCTTAAAATGGTAATAGATGTTAAATTGGGGGGAAAGGAACTATTTTAAAAGTCTATTGGGGAAAAAAAAATGGGAAACAGATTAGCTCATAAATGCTGGTGAGAGCACAGATTAGGAATGGCTTAAGGGAGAACAGTCCAGCACTACATATTAAAATGTAAAACATACACCTTCTAACGCAGTGAAGTAAAAAAATAAAATCAGAATAGAACAGCAGACTCTGTTCTGAAAAATCTGTTCTATCATTCTAAAAGAATGATACGCGTTGTTTACAAGAGTAAGTTTAGATAGGAAAATTAGACAAGAGAAAATGAGCACTGAGAGCTGAGGTACCTTTAATGGGGTCACCAATAGTACAAGAAAGCAAATGCAATCAATTCAGTACTAGATTCTGGGAACTGTAAATTCAGTCCTTGCAATTACACTGAGATGTGCATTGCACAGAAGAGAAAATATTTATCTGGCATAAATGTGACTAAATAACTGCAAAAGCACATGGCAGAAAGGTCAGTGAGTCTCCATGGGAGTAGGGCATCAGACACTGCCTGTAGAATGATCCCATCTGGATTCCAAAATTGTAATTGAGTTTTGGAAAAGATCCCCAGGTATTCTGATTAGCTGACCCCTCTTTCTCCTACGAGAACCCCTAAATTTTAACTAAATTAAAGCCTGATCATTCTGAATCCAATGCTAGTGTTTTGTATCATTAGCAGTAGACACAAGAGTTGGCAAATCATTTGACTGTACTTATGAAAACTCATCATTTCATTTCATAATTCAGATATGTATCCGTTTTTTAGTACATCCACTAACCATGGGCAAGAAAGAATAAACACAAGGGTAACTGATCATCTTGTCAGGTTCAACAAACACCATATTGATGTGCTAACAGTCTCTAATGAAGACAGAAAATATCATAAATTATTTGATTCATGAATACATGTATTCAGCAGCTATTTATTTGGAATGTATTTGCTAGTCAGGCTGTCTGATCTCAGTGCTGTAGATCTGAAGATGAATGAGACATGGCCTCTCTGGCCCTAGCTGAGCTCATCAAGTAGAGATGAGGCAATGGGAAAGGAGAAATAGAGTGTTTTGGGAAATTGCAGCTTTCTCTGCCAGAGGTGGGCCTGAGGGCCACACACACTTTTCGTGGAGAACTTACCCTACTCTGGGATGCTGAAGCACACACTAGCTCTTTTAAACTCCATAATTATGCTGTGAGTTAAGTACTATATTACCTTATTTTCCAGCTCAGAAAGATTAAATTAAACTCAGAGACCTCAAGTTTTCTAAGGCCACACAGCTAAAAGAAGTAAAAATATACTAATTAACAATAAAACACTTATTAAAAGTCACTTTTGATCACATTATCATACAAATATTTTAAGACTACTTAGTCCTAAAGGAGTTTAGGAGATTATAGATTACTATAATATTAAAATGTTACCAGGTGCTATTACAAACTCCCACATTTCAGTGGCTAATCACAATAGTTTATTTCTTACCCTATGTAATCAATTAAATGAGTTTCTTTTCAGCAAGTAACTTCCATGAAGTTACTCAGTCTTCAATATTATTATGAGTCTACCCTCAGATTCTAAGTGTTCTCTGATAACCATTGACATCCTGAGAGATCTGGATAATCAGGTGAGACAAAATAATGGGCCAGTCCTGGGAATAATAATACACTTTACTTCTTCCCCCTTTCCATTGGCCAGAACTTAGCCACATGGTCACATCTAATAACAGTGAGTCTTCAGCATGCAGATGAACTATGTGCCTAAGTGGTAGAAGAAATATATTTATTTGATTTTGATGAACACATAAAAGCTTCTGCCATCATGTTTAAAGTTATATATTATATATACTCATATTTATGTATTTGTATAAATATAAATATATTTATGTATACCTATTTAAGTATTATATATATATTTATATACATGTATATGTGCATATATGTAAGTATACATGCATCAACCTAAATTAAAGTAGCTATATGACCTATATGATTTCCAAGTCATTATTACTTTTTCCTCAGCTTTGTTTCCTCACAAAGATATAGAAAACATGAAATTAACTCCCATACCTACCTAGCACATTCGTCTGGGGTTACGTAGTCCAAACTATGGCCAGCGTCCACAGTGAGGAAATGGTTTTGTCTGTGTCTTTCATTTCTCTATTCAAATGCTGATATAGAGATTTCTTTATTTATATTGGTAGTGATCCTGTTTGACTCATAGTTCTGCCCAAAATTCTGTTAAGCCCAGCTCTTGAACATGCAATGCAAATCAATGTATGGACTAGAAATTAATTACCATCCTTCAGGGTCAGTCGTTAACTCAATATGAACGTTAATAACAAAGGTAAAGATGGTGATGATTAATAATCATTAGAAAAATTATGTATCTCTTCTGTAACCTTATCAGAGCTTTCTTCCAGATTGTTCCAAACCTTTGTAGCTTTCCTTACATGTATCATCCTAACAAGATTGACAGAAATTAATTACGCCACTGCCTTTTGGTTTTATTTTCTAAAAGTCCTCTGATTGGAGGCAATGTGTTTTTCATTGTTTCTCAAAACAGAAAACAGAGGAAGCTTGAGGAGAACATATTCCAGTATTTTAATTCATGCAAATATGTTCTCACTCTGAGCAGCACCATCCAGCTCCCAGACAACAAACTACTTAATCCTTCAAAGGTGAAAATACTGAGAACTAAGTTCTTCCATAATTTGAAGTTGAGGTAAGGTATTAATACGAATTACCAATAAAAAAAAATTGAACATTGTGTTGGTCCATTTTCACACTGCTATAAGACACACTGAGCAATTTATAAAGAAAAGAGTTTTAACTGACTCACAGTTCTGCACAGCTGAGGAAGCCTCAGGAAACTCACAATCATGGCAGAAGGAGAAGAGTCATGTCTTACATGGCAGCAGGTAAGAGATAAGAGTGCAGAGTGAAGGGGGAAGAGCCCCTTATACAACTATCAGATCTCATGAGAACTCACTATCATAAGAACAGCATGAGAAACTGCCCCCGTGATCCCATCACCTCCCACCAGGTCTCTCCCTACACACATGGGGATTATTAGGATTCCGATTCAAGATGAGATTTGTGTGGGGACACAGAGCCAAACCACATCAAACATAGAACCAGAAAATTGATAATGGCTAGAGCTGGCAACAGAAACAGATGCAAAGTTTTTTCCAGTTCTTATTAACTTTCTCACTATCTTCCAAGGAGAGGGAAAAAAACCAAGTGACATTTAGTGAGTGCCTATGACATTCATGGTGCTGTTCTGGATATTTTACAGGAAAAAAATAGAAGGTATCATTATTATCACTGTCATTAAAACTGTCGTTATCACTATCCTCATTATCACGGCTAATATTTATTAAGGTTTTAGTCATGATGCTAAGTGTTTTACATGTAGTAAGCACCTCATTTCCCCCCTTGCTGTAGTCCTATGTGGTACTATATTAACTAGGACTTTTCCAGTTACAAACTAGAGAACCTCAACTAAAGCTGACTTGAACAGCAGAGCAACAAATAATATTACTCTGCTATTGTTACTGATACTGGTGGGCTAAGAGAGGTCCCTAAACACTGGTGAGACCTTAACCCCAGCTGGTGTCCAGGCCCTTAACACTGTCCAGAAAAGGAATTAAAGGGCTAGTTAGAAAATAAAGTAGGCCAAGTGTGGTGGCTCACACCTGTAATCCCAGCACTTTGGGAGGCCAAGGTGGGCAGATCACGAGGTCAGGAGTTTGAGACCAGCCTGGCCAACAGTGAAACCCCATCTCTATTAAAAATACACAAATTAGCCAGGCATGGTGGCACATGGCTGTAATCCCAGCTACTTGGAATGCTGAGGCAGGAGAATTGCTTAAACCCAGGAGGAAAAGGCTGCAGTGGGCTGAGACTGAGTCACTGCCTTCCAACCTGTGCAACAGAACGAGACTCCATCTCAAAAAAAAAAAAGGAGATTTATTGCAAAGTGAAAGTGTACTTAAGAAGGAGTACAGACATACTCGAGAGAGAGTATCTCACCCACAGAGTTTGGGGTTTCTATCTTTATTGGTTTCTTTAACCAAGGGGTGGAATATTCATGAAGATTTCTGGACGAAGGTGAAGGTTTCTCAGAACTGTGGTGCCATCCATTTTTACACCAAATATGGATGTTCCCAGAACTCTCATGGCACTAGTGAGTGTGTGATTCGGTATGTTAATGGGCATATAACAAGGTCCTAGGTGAAATCTAGGTCAAATCCAATGCTATGTTGGGTCCAGTCAGTCTTAGCGAGCTTGGCCCACATCCTGTTTCTCAGGGTCTTATCCACCCCTAGCTTACGCAACTATTTCAACAGTTTCCCTTTGCTAGTGATGTGAAACTGCTGCCTGGGCATTTCTATTCTCCTGTGACCATCCTATAATATTCCTGTCTCATTACTACTGCTAACAATAACAATGCTGAAGTAAATTGGGGATTTAACAGTTCAAGAAAATGAGAAGGGTGGCTCTCGATGCAGTATTATATCGGGCTTGTTTGCTATGTCTCCCCATGCCACTCTACAACTTTTCTTAACTCATTGGCCTCAATCTCACCTTCCACGGTTATGTGTTCTACTTGTGGCAGGAAAAATGGATACCTGCAGTTGAAAGAGCAGTTGGCCCTGCTTTCTCCAGCAAAGAAATCCTAAGGAACATCTCTATTCTCTCTTGGGTTACAGGTTTATCCTTTAACCAATGGCTGCAACCACAGGAATAAAGCTCTTCACTGAACAATCTTGAGTCAATATGCTCAGTCCTCAGATCCAAGGAGTGGGGATTCAATGTTAGTTGTTTTGAATTATGGAGGGTTTAAATAAAAGATATCGAAGTCCACTAGAGGTAGGTATACCATTTTACTATTTAACAGATAGAGGGGAACAAAAAGCTTAGATTGGTTAAGTAATTTATTGAAGATCATCCAAGTACACGTGGCAAAGCAGGATTTTATTCCAGGTCTATCTCCAGCATTAATTGTAAAATCCATGTTCTTAAAAACAACTAAGCCGTACCACTTACTTAGTTTAGGCATTGGAGCTGTTTACAACCTGTAGGAAGGACTATTACCATTACAGTATAAACTCATCACTCATTCCTTGCAGCCTGGAAACAGAACTAGAATTATCAGCACATGGGAAACTTTCTTGGATTGCTTTTGTTGTTATATAAAAGGATCTGCTCCTGGCTTTGAAGGGTACAGAACACATTTATTTACTGGCTCATTTTTTGCATGTTTCTTACTCACTGCAAAATCAAAGGTCCATAATGTAGCACTGGTCATTAGGACCATGGTGATGAAAGAATTGTGCTAAAATACACATAAAACCAAGAAAAATAAACAAGTACTTCAATCATAGCTAGTAACTTAGAACAAGATTATATTATTAGCCATGGGAAAGATTTTATTTTAGACCTGCTTTGTGGACTTGGCGATATACCAGGGGCTATTTGCAGGGATGGCTATTTATTTGACAGTTTCCTAACTGCCCTGGATTTGATGGCTCAAGACCTCTGGCTGGATTTGGAGAGCTTTCATTGTTGCCCTTTTCGAATGTTTACTCAAAATTATTCCCTCCCTACTTGCAAAAAAGGATCTGAAGTGCTTTAAGGTACTGTCTCCTGTACCAAGGCTGTGTTTTTCCACTGATCCCGGCAGAAAACAGAAAGAGCTGGTTTGTTCATCCCACCTACTGCAGCTAGGGGGTTTGGGGGTGGGGGTGGGGCAGGGAGCAGAAATAGAGAGTTATCAGTGCTGTTACAACACTAAAAATTTATTACAGGTAATTGCTGAGTCTGTTGCTTATTATCAGTCCTTTCAAAACTACACTAATACTTAGCATATACTCAACCAGCCCTCACAGGATCACCTGAGAATCTTTTTTGTAAAGCTACTTCCAAGACCCCACCTCCAAGAATAAGTCAATGGGCCTGGGGTGAACAATATTCACCAACTGATTAATATCCTGTATGTAGTGTATTGATCAGTCAGTATCACTTGTTCCTTTTTGCCCCACTGACATCTACTCCCACCTCACTCGCCCACTCCCATTTTAATTCTTTCCTATTCATCCTATTGGTGAGGGAGAGATATCCAGAACTTCTGCTTTATAGAAACAAGGACAGACTATAAGAGATCAGTCTCACGTAATTCAGCTGTGTGAAAGAAGCTGGCCTAAGAATGTGTACAAACGTGTGTGTGCGCGTGCACGCACTTGCACAATAAACCTCCAGGAAAATAAATTATCTATTCCAAGCAAAGTTCAAGATGAGATTATGCTAATCAAAAAATTGGTAAACATGAAGCCTTGATAATTAACTCCCTCTTCCTTCCACCACCCCATATATATATATACACACACACACGCACACACACCCCTCATTTTTACATTATATTTTATATTTTATGTTATATATATTACATATATATAAGTGAGGTGGGAGACAGGGTCAACATGAGTTCAAGTCATATAAATTAATTCAATCAATTCCACCTTATTCTGATGTAGATCCTTCAGTCTGTCTCCAACACATTCTTTCCCTGCCTTCTCCTTGGAAGCAATTTTCAAATTAACCCTATGACGTCTGGCCAGGACTAGGGCACTTACATCTCCAGGTAGATGGAAACACCTGTGGCACTTTGTGCACAGTCTACAGCCATTAAAAATGAGTGGTGTAATCCCAGCACTTTGGGAGGCCGAGGCAGGTGGCTCACAAAGTCAAGAGATCGAGACCATCCTAACCAACATGGTGAAACCCCGTCTCTACTAAAAAGTATAAAAAATAGCTGGGTCTAGTAGCACCTGTAGTCCCAGCTACTCGGGAGGCTGAGGCAGGAGAATTGCTTGAACACGGGAGGCAGAGGCTGCAGTGAGCCAAGTTTGCGCCACTATACTCCAGCCTGGGTGACAGAGTGAGACTCCATCTCAAACAAAAAAATGAGTGGTGTAAAGCTATCAGGATTAAAAAAAAAAGTATTTCATACATTTCCATTTTAATCTATATGTAAATTTAGCCAGTCTACTTTAAAAATGGATTATTTGTGAATGTTTATGTTTATGCCACTTCTCTGAGATTGATGCCTTTAGTTAATGGTTTCAAAGCAACATTTTTACATTTTATAAAACCAGGTGATTGTCTGAAAAAATAAAGAATACAGACCCATCTCCTCCTATTTGAGGACAAACAAAACCATTCAACCACATCTGAATAAAGAATACAGTTAGGTTGACCTGAAAGCTGCTGACTTTTCATTTATATTCAAAGGCCATTTGAGAATCTGAAGAAATATCTTCCAAATGCACAATTTTCTAATAACTAAGTTCTCAATCAATATGAAATATAAAAACTAGTAATTACTGAAAATGTTGCTTTGTTTATACATAGGTTTATATTAACAAAAAATGAAAAAATACATTTATTCTTATTCTCAGGTGTAGTGTACTGATGAAGGCATAATACATTTCCTCACACGACTTCTTAAGTGTATTTCCTTGGAGAAGAATTTATGTAGAGGAGCAGTTAAGGCAACACTAGTTTTGTAACAAAAAAACCCCCATGGTTCTGTGACTTAAGATATTAGTTTACCTCTTGTTCACATAACAAACCACAATTTTTCATGCTTTTCAATAATCCTAAATACCTTCCATCTTGTGGAAACACCAGCCTTGAAGCCTAATTGTGGTCCACACCCAGTGAGCCAAAGGGAGGAGAGCATGGAAAGCGTAGGACCACTTCCTAAAAGCTTTGGCCACACCCACATTCTAACAGCCAAAACCATATGTTCCCCTGACTGGAAATGTGCTTATAGGATGGACAGCCAAGCCCCAGCATAAAGGCTCTACTTTTCAAGGGGAACACACATTGTAGGGGATATCTCTGAAAAGATATCTGTATAGAAAGGATCATAATACATCATGTGATATAGTGTCCCAGACCTGCTTAACGACCAGCATTACCAGATCCTGGGGAGTTTCCTTAATAGGGATGCTCTGATGCTCCTCAGAAAATTAGATATAACTCCCTGACAAGTTCACTGCCATTCCCACTAGATGAGATCCTGTGCATTCTCTGTAACATCAAGTCACTGTTTCTGATTTAATCTGAGATAGGAGCTTCTGATTGTTCATAGGCAGCACCGTGGATTCAGAGGATGTTGTGAAAGCAGAAATGTGACATTTTCAACCACTATAGTGGGAGAAAACCTTGTCTAGGAAGGAATTCTCCCAAGACAAAACAAAGATTAGATGCCCCATGTATACAGAAACAACAAATATCCACCAGACACAAAATTACATTATACTTAGGTTACAACCAGTAAAACTATTGTCGTTGGGGAAGATTGAAAGGAAATCAAAATAGTACTTGGGTTTGGGTCATTTTCTATTTACCAATGTTCTGTATTTTTCTATATATTATTTAAATATGCATAATTTGGGGCATTCTTTCTTCTGTTGAGTCAAAGATCCAGTTTCTGATATTAGGAGTTGTGTATTTCTTTGAAATCCAAATAACTTTCTCTTATAGTACCTTGAAGACTCAATACATATACGGCATCTAGTTGACTTAATAAGTGATACAGAAAGAAATGACAAGAGAAATTGAGGGAAAAAAATGTGCTTGAAATCCAAGAATATATAAGTGAATGATTTTAGGTGGAGTTAATAGTTAATAAATCTGCCACAAGCCCAGAGATAATTTCTTCCTCCTTTTCTTCCTCTTATATCCATTTCTCTATTATCATAACTGTTATTATCATTATCATCATCACAATGATCATACTATCTAGCCCTTAAAGAATATGATAAAATAAGGTCTGCCCATCCATCTCAATTATGGTTTTTTCCTAATATAGCAAAAAGA
Organism: Chlorocebus sabaeus; assembly: GCF_047675955.1. Lineage (NCBI taxonomy): Eukaryota > Metazoa > Chordata > Mammalia > Primates > Cercopithecidae > Chlorocebus > Chlorocebus sabaeus. The sequence goes on from NC_132912.1 coordinate 111,992,918, forward strand.
ATCTCTAAATCAGAGCAAATGAAGCAAATGCTTAAACTCAAGGTTAAATATTAGTCAAAAACTTAGTGTATGGAGAAAATACTTTTGTGATCTCAATGATAAATAATTTTCATGTTTTAAAAAGTGGGTAGATACGTAAGTATGGTAAGTAGATAGGTAAGTGGATTAGACAAGAAAATAGGTAGGGCAGTTAAGTAATCAAAACAAGGAGGTAAGCAGGCAACATAAAATTTCCCCAAGTCATCACTTTCAGTTCTCAGCTTCTCAAACTCACAAGTAATAGAAATAATGATCTCAGAGGACAAAGTGTGAGACAGGTTTATCCTGTGACTAGGTGGGGTTTTGGAACCTGAACTCAAGCTAACTCTAATAGGAGGCAGAGGGAATTACATCAGTAACTGTCCACAAATTGAAAACATTTTAAGTAGCATGCCCTTGTCACACAGTGTATCGTGATTGCTCATCCCCTTAATTCATAATTACCCATCACTGTGTGATATCTTTGATTCCAAATAGTCATTCCCTCAGCTCCTAGAGAATCTGCCATTCAACTCCTGGGAACCCTTTTGCCAAATGAGATGCCTAGCTGTTTGGGAACAGAGCTCAGCAGCAGCGAGAAAAAAGGGCAGACATCAATCAGTTCAACTGATGTGCTTCTCACTGGCTCTGGGAAACCTCAGTTTTGCTACTAAAATATTATCTGAAATGATCCCAGAAAGATCAATGCTGAATGCAGTAATAATTACTCTTGGATACATGGATAATGGCCCTAACTTTTTACCTGTGTATGTACATTATATACCATCAGAGTTTTTTGCTTTTGTTGCTATTTATTTAAGAAACATAGGCCCATTTCATATGCTATTACAACTTTTTAGAGAAATGTATGAAAAATATATGGAGGAAATAATTTAGCTATCTTATAAACAATTTTTATATTTTGAAAACTAGGTAGATAGATAAGTATGGTGGGTAGACAGGTAAGTATTGTAAGTAGCTAGGTAAGCAGGTTAGACAAGAAAACAAGTAGAGCAGTTAAGAGAAAGAAAAAAAGTCCAATATAGAACAAAGTTTTTCTATGATCAGTGAAAAGATGTCTTCAGATGCCATTTAAAACATTGGGAGGCTGAAGTGGGCAGATCACGAAGTCAAGAGTTCAAGACCATCCTGGCTAACACAGTGAAACCCCATCTCCACTAAAAATACAAAAATTAGCCAGGCGTGATGGTAGGCGCCTGTAGTCCCAGCTACTCGGGAGACTGAGGCAGAGGTGCAGTGAGCCAAGATCACACCACTGAACTCCAGCCTGGGCCAGAGCGATATGCCATCTCAAAACAAAAAAAAAAAATAGAAAAACACAAACATTTAAAGAGAGGACCTTTCTCCACTGGAGGTATGCAAAATCTGAGGTTATAGGTTTGCAGAAAGACAACAAGGTGAGTGGCAAATATCAAAAACAAAAGAGTTTAAAATTTGTAGCAGTTAGAATGTACAAGTCTGTGGTAGCCAAAATTAGGCTCCCCTAAAGATGTCCACATCCTGATTCCTTGAACATCAGAACAAATATCACATATTGTCTATGTAACACTAATATCCTGCTCACTGCACTTTCAGAAAGTTTGGTAAATGCATTTCTCTTGATTCCCTCAGGAGGCAGACAAGCACCTGATCAGGTGTTTAATATGTATCTAAAGGGATAGCTGAAGATACCACTGATAGCCTAGCTCACCACTAATTGTGTTACATATAAAAATCGTTTGTGTTTATTCTTCCCTCTCAATCAGACCAAACAAGGTACAAATTAGGCTGGAACGAGTAAACAGTCTTACATTTTGTCAGTTAAAGAGCCTCTGACAGAAACTGATGAGATTAACAAAACAGAGGCAAAACTAAAAATTAAGCAGCTGGCATCTTGAATGGTAACAGGGAAAACTGTTTGGTAAAATTTAGAGAGATTATGGAAAGTGGATGCAGCCGATTTGAGCTGTGTTTATTTCAATGGATGCTTTTTATTTAAGTGACTGAGTAACTTTACACAGATCTCTTGCCAGTTCTCAGCTCTGAAAATAGCATTTAAAGAAAGAAAAAGTCACTGAGTTAAAGGAGCTCTGAAATTATGTACTATAATTGGTCTCTTTCAAAACCCTTCCCAGTACTCCCTACTTTTCACAATTCACCTTTCTAGAATATTCAACCCCTAGCTATGCCAGCATCTAGAAACAAGGACACACTGTCACATTTCTCTGGGGCTCAGAACTATACACCCCTATACCTCGTAGCTGATATGCTGATACACAGAAAACGTAATATTTGAATCTTCCAACTGCATTTTTCAAAGATGTTCCTTACTGCTCTTATAAGAGAGATCAAAAGCAAGACAGAACCATCAGATACTGGCGTTTCTTTTTATTATTATTATTATTATTATACTTTAAGTTCTAGGGTACATGTGCATAAGGTGCAGGTTTGTTACATATGTATACTTGTGCCATGTTGCTGTGCTGCACCCATCAACTCGTCAGCACCCATCAACTCGTCATTTACATCAGGTATAACTCCCAATGCAATCCCTCCCCCCTCCCCCCTCCCCCCTCCCCATGATAGGCCCCAGTGTGTGATGTTCCCCTTCCCGAGTCCAAGTGATCTCATTGTTCAGTTCCCACCTATGAGTGAGAACATACGGTGTTTGGTTTTCTGTTCTTGTGATAGTTTGCTAAGAATGATGGTTTCCAGCTGCATCCATGTCCCTACAAAGGACACAAACTCATCCTTTTTTATGGCTGCATAGTATTCCATGGTGTATATGTGCCACATTTTCTTAATCCAGTCTGTCACTGATGGACATTTGGGTTGATTCCACGTCTTTGCTATTGTGAATAGTGCCGCAATAAACATACGTGTGCATGTGTCTTTATAGCAGCATGATTTATAATCCTTTGGGTATATACCCAGTAATGGGATGGCTGGGTCATATGGTACATCTAGTTCTAGATCCTTGAGGAATCACCATACTGTTTTCCATAACGGCAACAAAAGCCAAAATTGACAAATGGGATCTCATTAAACTAAAGAGCTTCTGCACAGCAAAAGAAACTACCATCAGAGTGAACAGGCAACCTACAGAATGGGAGAAAATTTTTGCAATCTACTCATCTGACAAAGGGCTAATATCCAGAACCTACAAAGAACTCAAACAAATTTACAAGAAAAAAACAAACAACCCCATCAAAAAGTGGGCAAGGGATATGAACAGACATTTCTCAAAAGAAGATATTCATACAGCCAACAGACACATGAAAAAATGCTCATCATCACTGGCCATCAGAGAAATGCAAATCAAAACCACAATGAGATACCATCTCACACCAGTTAGAATGGCGATCATTAAAAAGTCAGGAAACAACAGGTGCTGGAGAGGATGTGGAGAAATAGGAACACTTTTACACTGTTGGTGGGATCGTAAACTAGATACTGGACTTTCTTATGAGAATTCCAAGGCCCTGTGTGTTTTCCATAGAAAACCTACATCTTCATAGTCTTTGTGGGAAGGAAATATTTTTAATCCTCTGAACAAAGACAGCTCAGTCCACACGAAAGCAGCATAACTTCTCCAATGCTCATAAGGTTCACTCTACAACCAAACCCCTCTACCATCAAGAAAGTCAGTGTCTCCAGGCCTCATAGCATGGTCTTTTGGATCCCAAGAGCTATCAGGCTAACAGACTGGAGTTTTAGAGCTCAGACTTCACATGTGAAAATTCACATGTCCATTGTGTTCCTCCAGAGACTGAGTTCAAAGGATTTGTCAAAATTACTTTCCCTTTTTCCTTTACCTTGCATGGGGTACCTCCCACCTGGCTATGGGCTCTGTGGCTTATTGGAGACCATCAAACGGCTGCAGCCCCCAAGCACCTCAGGGAGGTTCGGCAGATACACATCAGAAGTGAAAAATACTAGGAATATAAGAATCTAGCTCTTATCACCAAAGTGACCAACTTTCCCACATCATATTTAGCCTCTGAGATCATCAACCAAACTCATCTATTTGTTGACCACTCAGCATAGATAAGCAGTTACAGAGTGGTAGAGGTGGGGTCTGTCTGCCAAAGCCCATTTATGCCCTTCACTGCCTCAAAAAAGAATAAGTCTGTAGTTGGCTCTAGTAAGATGCGACTTGAGATTTCTCATCCAGGAAGCCTGCGCTCAGGGTCTCACTGCTATTGGTCACTGATGAGAAAAATCCCATCCATTAAAATATAATATTCCTTTTTCTGGAACTTAAAGCACAAAGAGCTATGTAAAGTGAGAGAAGGATCACTACAGATGAAAATAAACAGTACAACAGGGACCCCAAGAGCTAACATTTCCAGCAAAAAGGCCAGTCAATGGCTTCATTGACCATTCCAAACTGTATTTCAGACATGTCCCAGAGAAGGAATTACAATCAAATTATTTTCAAAGCCCAATCAAAGCAATGAGATCAAAGTACTACCGTCATTGAACTATTAACATCACATCACTTTTTTACAGGGGTATTTTTGTTTGAAAACACATCAGGGAAAAAGATTATTTTGTTTTACATCTTGGCAATCTGCAGATCCTTAACAGGAGCTCGTTATTTCCTGGAAGGCACCAGATAACACAAATATCCTACAGATCTTTTCCTGTATGGAATGCCAAAGGCACTCAGTGACTGACCTGGGGTAAGTCCACATAGTAAATCACACTGCAGAACCCATTTTCCTCTCTATGCACTTTCTCAAGATGCTAAATTCTGTAGCTATGCATTAAAAATAGCTAGGAGGGGAATCTAAGCATCTGCATAAAAATGTTAAGGATTCGGATCTGCCATAGCTGTATCATGGGACATTGAGCCGCTTGGTGTTCTTTGTAATGTATTTAATTACTCCTCATCTCTCCAGTACCAGCTCGTTTCACCTTCACAAACCTTTTAATAATGATACACCTGTGAGTTAAATTTTGCAATATACCCTGAGTTTATATTTAATGACTATCTTATGGATCAAACCTTTTTTTTTTTTTGAGACAGCGTCGCGCTCTGTCGCCCAGGCTGGAGTGCAGCGGCTCCATCTCCGCTCACTGCAAGCTCCACCTCCCAGGTTCACGCCATTCTCCTGCCTCAGCCTCCGAGTAGCTGAGACTACAGGCGCCTGCCACCACGCCCAGCTAATTTTTTGTATTTCTTTTTTTTAAGTAGAGACGAGGTTTCACCGTGTTAGCCAGGATGGTCTCGATCTCCTGACCCCGTGATCCACCCGCCTCGGCCTCCCAAAGTGCTGGGGTTTCAGGCGTGAGCCACTAATTGGATTTTTCATGGAGGCTCCATTTCACAATTATACTTAGGCACTGTAAAAGCACAATTTATATTTTTTTTAATTTTATTTTATGAGACACAGTCTCAATGTGTCGCCCAGGCTGCAGTACAGTAATGTGATTATAGCTCACTGCAATCTTGAACTCTTGACTTAGCCTCTTGAATAGCTGGGACTATAGGCACACGCCACTTTGCTTGCCTGGAAATTTTATTTTTTAATTTTGAGTAGAGAGAAGGTCTCACCATGTCACCCAGGCTGGTCTCGAACTGGTCTCAAGTGTTCCTCCTGGCTTGGCCTCCCAAAGTGCTGAGATTATATGCATGAGCCATGGCACCTGGCCCTGAAGCACCATCTAAAGGTCCTCATCAGCACCAGAAAGGCTCCTTCCCTCTTCCTGATTCCCATAGTCCTTTGTTTCCCTGTGTTCTATGTCATTTGCAGTCATTTTAGAGTTACTTCTTTGTATCTCAGTTCCAATACCAAACTGTATACCTCTTAAAAACATTTTTGCATTCCTCTTTGTGTTTTGGCTTTCCCTGTGTCTAGACCAGAGTCTTACATATTAAATTATTTCAATCCAGTTTTGCCAAGAATATGATTTTTAAAATGTCAATAATTTGGTAACAAACACAATACAGGTAAGAAAATAGCACCTAAAGCATCCCAAATTGGAAAAAAGGAATATGATACAGATATTATAAATGCAAACTTTCGAATCAGACAGCTTTGCAACTTACTAATTTACGGCAACTTGGTGAATAAATTTAAATAATGTAGGTCTTAGTTTCTTAAAACTTGTAAAATGGAATTATTTCTGGGACATGCTTTATAGAGTTTTTGTGAGAATTTAATGAGATTATGCCCTTTAAACCACTCTGTGTGGCAAATACCCAATAAATGTTACTATTATTTTTCAGTTAAATGATCTGTCTTTGTGTCTCACTCTGCCTGTCTCTCTCAACACATGCATATGCGCGCACGCGCACACACACACACCCCCCCACCCCCAGAGAGATCATATGTGGCCTTATCAGTAAAAGTAATGTAGTATTATAAAAGGATTCTCACTTTATCACTGACTCAAAATTTCTGTCTAAAAGTTACTGTCAAATGAAAAACAAATCCAGACTTAATTAAGAAAAAGACACTTTCAACATGACTACTGCAATAAAGAGAACACATCAACCTCAGAGTCCGTATATGTCTCAACATTAAGCAAAAGTAAAAGGTTTTTCTTGTATAGGGAGGGGTCTGCAGGGCTAGTAGGAACTTTGTTGGGGAAGAAAGTGATTGTGGGGGCCAGTAGACAGCATGATCAGGGTGGTTCCACAGGAGATGCTCTTCCCTGTGGTAAGCTGTTAAGGGAGTGGAAGGGTCAGAGGTATGTTCCACATCTTAGTGCTAGCTTAACCTTAACTGTGGTTAATAAGCCACAGGTCTGTGGGGATAAGCCAAAGGTCCAGGGTAAGTGGGCGAAGAAAAGCCCAGCTGAAGTTTGTTCGACCCAGTGAATTGTCAAGTGATGGGCAACCATAAGCACTTGGTGATTACATATCATTTCACTCACATTTCTTCAGCTAACCATTTACAGTTAATTGAATAATCTGTTTTTCCAATTTTTATTGAAGAATTAGAAAAATAGATTGAATTATTTGTAATTATGTAGTTTTCTTTCCTAAATGTTTAACTTCAATGACGGCTATAATATTAGAAACTAAATAAGAATGTATACGGCTATATTATTAGAAACTAAATAAGAATGTATTTAGGATCAAGGCATTCTATAGAGACCATTAGGCTCTGCAGGCATTTTGCCACATGAATCGATGTGAGTAGCTTTACTGCATCTCCCAAGCCTTACAGAACATCTATCTTCTTCTCTAGCTGGTATATCAAAAGCTCTGGATTGAAAACTAGATAAATCATTCATTCTATTTAAAAGCTACATGGGCAAATAGAGACAAGAATATCTGACTGGCAGAAGCGATTATTGCGAGGATAAAATGATATGATGAGAATGTGCTTTAATATGGAGAAGTAAATGGAAGTTATATTAGTTCATTCTCATGCTGCTATGAAGAAATACCCAAAAGACTGGGTAATTTATAAAGAAGATAGGTTTAATTGACTCACAGTTCCACATGGCTGGGGAGGACTCAAGAAACTTACGATCATGGCCGAAGGCACCTCTTCACAGAATGGAAGGAGAGGAAATGAGTGCCAACAAGGGAAAATGCCAGACGCTTATAAAACCAGATCTCAGATCTCGTGAGAACTCACTCATTATAATGAGAACAGCATGGAGGAAACCACGCCCAAGATTCAATTACCTCCCACCAGCTCCCTCCCACAACACGTGGGGATTATGGAGATTACAATCTGAGAGGAGATTTGGGTGGGAACACAGCCAAACCATATCAGAAGGTAATGTTACTTATATATCAGATTGTGTTCATTAATGAGAGTTTTATTATAGGCCTGGGGAACTTTATATCCTTATTTCATTATGCAAAACTAATGAGGTATTTTCTCCATGCTACAGAAGTGAAAACTGAGGTTCAAAAATGAGAGTCATTTATACTTTTCTAATCGATAAATAGTAGGGCCAAGATTCACCTACCACTCTCTAGTCCCAAAGCCCACAACCGCTGTGTAAGTTGTTTCCTGTCTTCTCATTCACAAATACAAGTTTCTTTAAAAAAAAAAAAAAAAAAAAAAAAAAAAAAAAAAAAAAAGGCTTTTGAAAGAATTACTTAAGAAAAACAGAAAATACCGTACCCTTGCCTGCCTCAATCCTCACCCCAAATTATGAAAAGGTGCTGCACTATGAACTATTTATTGGAACCCTGCCAACAATGCGCCCTGTGCCTTGCTGAGATAGGGGAGCCAGGAACTATGAAAGCAGCAGATATGGTGAGTGAAAAGTTGCCAAATTTACACATCTACTTTTTTTATTGTAGTGACATTCCCCTTAACACTCCCACATCCCTCACTGTTATGAGTGTGGGGTTTAGGAATAAATTAGTTATAATAAGCTACCACTTCTGCCCACTGATAGAATTCTTCTCATAAACTACAGCCTGGGGATACATATCCCCATCGAAAATTGAAATGAGAGGCCATTCCCTCCCAGGAAAGGATGAAAGGACAGGCCTTTCTCTATTGCAAGGTGAGGGAAGAGGGCATTCTTCGTAGAGGAAACAGCATGGGGCTTCAAGGAGTTGAGAGAAAACCTAGAAACATAGATGGGAAGCCCCCAGTGTTAAACTTTCTCACTGGTGACATACCAAAAGCTAGATGGATAGTGATTTGGATTGTGGAAGTAAGTGAAAAGGAAATGCTAGTGCCAGGTGTTTCTATGCTGTTGTTGCTCTGTTTGGAAAAAAATCCCATTGACTGAAGGGCTGTGTGCTGGTTAAGTCGATTTGTAAACTTCAGTCTTAGAAACGTACATATTTTACAAAGCATTTGCAGAGTGGTCATTATGTGCAAGGGACTGAGCTAAAAGTTTTTATATGCATTGTCCTATTGAATTGAATCTATACAGCTACCACATGGCAAGAAACATTTATCTTCACCTTATAGATGTGAAGACTGCAAAATGAAGTGGAGAAGTCATTTTCTCAAGTTATTATATGATTTAAATTCAGTAAATACTCTACTATTTTATAAAGTCTGACTCCTCCCCATTTGAATTTTGGAAGGCGGAGCCTGTCAGCCTATCAGTGCGTTCCTTTTTTCCAAAGTAAGATTTAGTGTGCATATACTCGTGTGTGTGTTCATGTGCAAACATGCATGGGTATCTAAGAATAAAGAAGAGATGATTTCATTCCAAGGAATTAAACTTCTGGTCAGGAAATAAAATTCCTCACAATCATATGAGTATTTCCTCACAGCAAAACTTTCATTCCATAAGTGTATGCAGGAAGCCCTGTAGCTACCAGACATCCACTTCTCCATGTAATCAGATCATAGTGCAGTGGTTCTCAAAATCTGGTGTCTGACCAGCTGCATCAGCAACACCTGAGAATTTTCATGCCCCAGCCCAAATCTACTGAGTCAGAAAGTCTGCGAGTGGGGCCCAGCTTTATAGGAAACTCTGATGCTTGCTAAACTTTCAGAACCACAACTGTAGAGAGAAGCAATCTGAGTAAACTGATTCACCTGGAAGTGTGGATGACTGGGTTCACTCTTGTTGAGTATTGACTTATTAAAGGAGAAACTACAAAACAAGTCTTGTAGTCTTCATTTCCAGCTAGACTGTTGCTGTTTCTATATAGAGAATCAGTGGCCATCCAATAGTATGAAATGAGATAATAATAACAATGCGACTTAGCTGTGTTGGCCTGGAAATAGGTACTTTTCAGCTAGCCTCAGGGAAATGATAAAAGAACTAAGTTGCTAGGCTAATTGCTGCATGATTATATACAAAAATTCAGTCTGGTCACATGATGGAAAATGGTTTGAAGGTAATTATGAATTGGTAATCTTTCATGACTTTGGTCCTGGCTTCATTTGCATAGGCTCTGATTACAGCAAGCAGATTGTTTTCCCTCACTTTTGAAATTGAAGATATGACAGGGAAGGAAAGAGGAGACAAATTGCCAAACAAAATCAGGTTATAGAGAACTTCCAGGGAATTTTAAAGGGCACTAAACTTAAATGCACCTTGCAATACCTGAAGCCTAGACATAACGTGTGCATCTTTGTTTCAATTGGCTTTGATATTTTTTATCTCACTTTTTGCAGTTTGCCAGTGTATGGACATGGTGCATCCAAAATGTGGCTTGAAGTCAAGAATAATAAAGATTACATGCTCTGAGTACACATTTGGAGGGCAACTGATCAGGCAGAAGTCTGTTCAGGAAGCTCAAAGTGGCGAATTAGGAAGAGCCTGATCACTTACAACCAGAAAGGTTGTGTGGAAAGGACTGATGCTGCCCCAAGCTCTGCTGTTGAAGAATTTCATGACCTTAGACAAAGCGTAGTCCCTCTATGAAGTTCAGTGAAGGTGCTATTCTGCACACTAATGTTGTCAGGTCTTGGCACATGCTGTTTCCTTTAAGAAGAATGCCCTCTTCCCTCACCCTCAGGGTCCCTTGGTAAACTGTCTTCCATCAACATTCAGCTCATGCACCACCTCACTAGATGTTCACTGGCTCTTCAGGTAGAGCTGACAGCAAAGTCTTCTAAATAAGTATGGGGAACATTTATTAATATGATACACATAAAAGGCGTAATACAATGGGTTTCATTCATCACAAAATACAGTAATTATTTGTCTACTAATCTGTTATCCTTATCAGATGACTGAACAAAATGACTACAAAAGAAGGGTTTTTAGTTGTAGTTAGTGGAAGGAATAGGAAAAAATGTTTACTCCATCTCAGGAGCAGAAGTCTTTCTAAGAATATTTCATATGAAAGAATCTATAACTTTAGAGATAAGTATTAAGTGTGATTCTTGTCTTCAAAGAGTGTATTTGCTTGATTGGTCAGTTTAGGTTCTACTCCTTAATATCTATAAGGTAGACTAGGAACACCATTCCTGAGACTACAGGGTTGCATTGTCCGATACAGTAGCCACTAGCCATATGCGACTATTTAAACTCGAATTTAAATTAACTAAAATGAAATAAAATTTAAAACAGGCCAAGCACTGTGGCTCATGCCTGTAATCCCAGCACTTTGGGAGGCCATGGCAGGCAAATCAACTGAGGTCAGGGGTTCAAGACCAGCCTGACCAACGTGGAGAAACCCTGTCTCTACTAAAAATACAAAAGTAGCCGGTCATGGTGGTGCATGCCTAATCCCTGTTACTCGGAAAGCTAAGGCAGGAGAGTTGCTTGAACCTGGGAGGCGGAGGTTACAATGAGCCGAGATGGCGCCATTGCACTCCAGGCTGGGCAACAAAGGTGAAACTCTATCTCAAAAAAAATAAAAAATAAAAATAAAAATTTATTTTCTCAGTTATACTAGCCACATTTGAATTGCTCAATAGCCATATGTGATTAGTAGCTACCATATTGGGCAGTACAGATATTCAATATTTTCAGCATCACAGAAAGGTCTATTGCAAAAGCTTATTGAGAACCATTAATTATTGATACGAAGAAGCTCAAACTAAAAGTAATGATGAGGAAAGACCCCTAAGAGATTGTCATGGTCAGTTCTAGTCCCCTGACCCCACGGTGACCACTGATCATTGTTTATATTCAGAACTGGAGGTGAGAGACCGTCTGGCAGGGAAGACTGTATAAAGCACTCATCATGAACCAGGTCAATGTGGTTGACTGTAGGAGGTCCAAGTCTCTATTATCTCAAGATATTCTATGATTTTATAGATACTTAAATTATTTTTAAAATAAAATAACTGAAAATATTCTTGAATATTTATCAAAAGTTTGTGAACCCAGGAGTTTGAAGTTTCAGTGAGCTATGATTACACCACTGTACTCCAGCCTGGATGACAGACCCTGTAGAAAAAAATACATATATGTATCAAAAAATTTGAATTCTATTCTGTTCCTCACCCCCTAAAAAAGGGCCACTTATTGTTTGATGATGATGTGTGGGTGGGAAGCAAGTACACCATTAGTGCTTCTCTCTGTTTTTTCTTCTCTGATTTCTGGGGCAAGGATGCCAAAGAACAATCTCGCATAAACTTGGAGAATAAGGACATTGCTTAGAAATCTGGCAATCATTCACCTTTTGAGTGTAGTTGTTTTCAAAACACAAAGAAAAGGATCAAAAACTGCTAGGTTTTGGTCCATAACTACATGAATTACACATCTTATGTAAGACTCACATCAGTCCTTTTGGATGGGTATCACTTACCCCTTTTGTGGATGCTGAATCTTAGTTATAGAAAGATAATATTGTTGAACAGTGAATTTAGTTGACAACAAGATTTATCCAAAACATGAAAATATGGCATAAGGATGGTTATCTTTTTTTTTCAAGGCTGAAGTATTATCTAACAAGCCCACTCTACTATTATTTAATTCTCTACTAAGTGTACCTTTATTTGATTTGCTATTTACTACTGATTAAGGCTCAGATACTGAGTTGCATACTAATTTGTGGGTGTTTGTTGAGTAGAAATTCAAGAGACTTTTGGCCAGTAGAAAAGATGCCGCAAATGTAATGGTTTTATTGCTTTGTAGGAAACTAGCCAGCTTTGTGTCTGACTTGCAAACTTACTTCAGCATGCCCTTCCTGACAGACTACGTGAATTTCCGTTCCTCAAGTACTCTTTGAACCAGCTTTACCAGTTTGCTGGTTTCCTTGTTAATGATTTAAGTCATTCCTGATAGATACTTTCTATGTATTTTTACAACATTCTTGTTTTTCGCTTCTTGAAAATTATACTGTGTCACCGTTTACATTTAGCAACACCTAGATTTGATCCCCTATTGTTCTGACACAAATAATATCTTGCTATTTAATGAAGCCGAAGATTTGTTGGGTTTATTTTCTTAAGTAAATTCATGATATGTTAAAGCAAGACTAACCAAATAGATTTCATATGGCAGTCATTGTGGCATTGAGCCAGGCCTAACTTATCCTTAAGAGAAGTCTGAGTTTATATGACATCAAAATAAATGACTGAAAACCATGTGATCACAGAAACATGCAATTCTGTAGCAGACAGGGATCTTACAGATCTTGTAATTCATTTCCTTATGTTTAAGGTAAGAAAGTTGTTACCTATGGAGTGAATTGACTTGCAGGAGGCCACGTGTCAAGCTGGAAGACCAGAGTTCAAAGTTATCAAATCCCAAGTTCTACTCTATTGCTGCTATTTCGTATTTCTTCTAACTGGGGAGAAATAGAATCTATAGACATTAAGAACAACTTTTTTAAACCATAAGGGGACCAATCGCACTGAGTGGCATTTCTATCTTCCCCTATCTGTACCTGCAATGAATAGTAGGGATATAATAAATCAGCTACAAGACATGCATCCAGAGCCTGGAACTCTGGGAGGAAGGGAGGAAAACAGAAGACAAGCATCACTGGCATTAGGCCCTGGGTAGACAGTTCATTGATATCTCTGTCACCAGAGTCACGAAGGACATTGTGAGTAATAAAGCAGATCATGAGATCCTGACAAAGCCTCAGTTTTCTCATTTGAAAAGTGGAGAATATTAGTACCTACCTGATGGGCTTTGGGTGCGTTTCAAGTGAGATAATGTGTTACTGTATTTATTACAGTGCTAATCAATAAAAGTGGCTATCACTATTATGATTATAATTATTTTCACTTAATTACTAATATTACCACTCCTAAAACAGGTCCAGCCTTGCTGTGCCAACTCCATCCACTCCATCTCTTAACTCCTTCCAGAGAAACCAATGGGTATTACCTGCTGATTAACATTGCTCTCGTCTCTGAGTTCTCAGACATGTTGTCCTAGCTGTGGAGAAAGCTGATTTCTAGAAAGTTAGTCCTTTCCTGAGGGAAACGTGCCAGTAGGGAAATCACAAGACAAACAATGAAAGAAACATAATTACTTTTTATTTACCTTTTCTGAACTGAAACATTTTTAGCAGAAACCTGCAACTCAGAAACAGAAGACTAACAAGACAGAAACCAGTACGTGGCTAAAGAAATACCTTACATTAATTCATGGACACAGATGCAACAGACAGATACCTTTGGCAGGTGACAAGATTCAGGTTTGTCAGGGAACATGAGGAGTGAACATAGTAGTTCAGCTTTGAAAGGCCTTCAGTGAAAGTCATGTTAAGTTCTTTACTGGGAGAATTTTTTTCCTGTGTTGTATTCACAGCACTTGGATAATTTATTTTAGGTTCATTAGTTTACTTATTTTACTTCTTATCATCCTTATGGTCAGAACGTTGAGTTTTGATGGTCCCTTGGAATTGATCAAGGGATCCAGTCAGTTGCAAAAGATAGCAGGCTCTTTACTATGACAAAATGAGGGCATGAATAAGTTGGTCTTCCCATCAAACCTAGTCCAGAATAAGTTGCTGCCCCAGTGAGTTGCATTCTCAAAGCCCAGGGAATCACTCAGGTGTCCTGGCCTTATGGGGTGGATGAGCTTGTATCAGAAGTTTAGGGGAAGGCGGATCTGCAAAGAGAGGAGGAAGAATGGATCCGATTCCTGGTTGATCAGGAAAAGGGCTGATTTGTTCAACCGAGAGGTATAAAATCCAAAGTAATTTGCATTTGTTTCCCTGAGAATGAAAAATTACATTCAAAGAAGCAGCTTTTGAGACTGACTACAACATTGTATGTGGTCAATTTGGCCAGACATATATAGAGGGTAGGGAGGGTCATCATCTGTACATTGCTAGGCTGAGGCCTGGAAAAGGGTAAGGAAGGGCAGGATGGTGAAATGAGAAGGCTATAGGACTTTGGAGACAGACGGTGTTCTCACTCTACCCCTTGCTAGCTCTGGGTCACTAAGCAAATAAGTTTTCCCCTTGTCAGCTCTAGGATTTTCATCTGTAAAACAATCTTAATAATACCCAAATGAAATATCAAATAAAAGGATACTTGTGAAAAAATTATAAAGTATGCACCCCATGTAGAAAGTTCTGTTGGTTTATAGAACCAAGTGGGTTTCTATCAAAGTTTGAGGAGAATCAAGGGATATGTTTGTCTGGTGACATCATCACTGTAAACAACAACAGCTTTCCATAAGTCCTACAGTGCTAGGGAGCAAGGACATTGATCTGCTCCAAAGTAGCAATATTTATATTCCACATACTTTCTGTCAAAAGATTTCTGTGTTCACTTAGACAACACATATACTAAAGTTGGAACAATACAGAGAAGATTAGCATTTGCCCCTGAGCAAAAATGACAGGAAAATTCATGAAGCATTCCACAAATTAAAAAAATTAAGAAAGATTCCTGAAATATACTGGAAGTATAATATGGATCTCAGTATAAATGTCATAAATGTATATTAGGGAAACAAGGATTTTGCGGGGAGAAAGCTGTAGTGCTTTACTCATTTTGTAAAAAATCATACTCAGACACTTCCAGAAGTAATGTTTAACCAGGACATTTTGTCATGAAGTAGCAGAATAACTTTCCTTTCTTATCCCATAATCAGGAGTAAGCCTAGAAAAAGAACTGAGCTCCTTCAATATCAAGTTCAATGTTTCATCTACAAGAACAGGCTTTTCCTTGAGAAGGGCATCCCTAATATCTCCTATCCTTATTTTGTTCTAATTGCTGATGAATTTTACCACAGTAGAGTAGTGGAACTTGCTGACTATAAATAAAGCTGATTTCACAGGAGTTACAGAATTCAGCCTAGAGACAAACTGAGCTGAGAAGAGAACAATCCAGTTAGGACCATTTTCTTCATTCCTATATGGCTGAGGCTGGTCCCCTTCCTGGCAGCACATCCTTGATGACTTTGTCCAGTTGTGTTTTAAATAATTCAAGTGATTGGCCTCCTATTATATCTCCTGAGAGCTCATTCCATCACAGAAAGGAGCTGACTCTCAGGAAGTCTTTCTCAACATAACGTTATTGTGTATGATTGTCTCCCCCATACCCACCAACAACCAGTTCTTGTGTATAATTTCTTCATATTCTTCAAAGATTTTCTCCCATTAAATTTTACATCACAAAGAAATAAATATGAGTGGAAGGAAGGAAGAAAGGAGGGAGGCAGAGAGGAAGGAAGGAAGGAAGGAAGGAAGGAAGGAAGGAAGGAAGGAAGGAAGGAAGGGAGGGAGGGAGGGAGGGAGGGAGGGAGGGAGGGAGGGAGGGAGGGAGGGGAAGGGGATGGGAGGGAAGGAGGAGAGGAAAAGGGAGGGGGAGGGGGAGGGGTTACGGATGGAGGGAAAGAAATAAGTGATGGAGGTTAGATGTGATGGGAAGGGGGATTAGGTGGGGTTGTTGGTTGATAGAAGAAGAGAGAGGAGGCAGAGAGTAAAGCATAGACTAAAAGAAAGAACTGGTTGTTGGGGGGATAGGGGAGACAAAACACCAAAAGAAAGAACTAGTTGGAGGGTGGTATGGACATCTCTCAGCATGAATTTAAGGAGGCAGCATCAGTCCAAAATCAACAATAAATCCTTTTCCTAATTTCTGCCTCTCTCTGAGCCTAAAGACATTGATCTTAAGAATCTCAATGGGTTTAGTCAACTCGACAGTTGTTAACCTTAAATTCATATTTAATCCATTTACAAACTACTCCATAGTTATCCGTGTTAACATGCACAAAAAAGCTTGTGCACCAGGCCCGAGGAGGAATGTGGAGTGAGACTGAGAGAGGTAGCTTAACTTTTGCCCACTTGGGGACTTTGCTGTTGCTTTGCCACAGATCACCACCAACCTCCATAGACACCAAGTTCACACTCCTTTGTGTCTATCCACTTTTGAACTTTGTGTTCCAAAAGGAATGCATACCTAAGGGAATTAAGAAATGAGTAGAGAAGACTATAGATCACAAGGGGGGATCCATGGTTTCCAGGGCCAGATTCTTCCCCACCCTGTCTGTAAAGTCAAGGGCAGAGTTCCCAGATGAGTGCCATAAAGATCAACTCTAATGGTTCTGTTGAAAACAAAGAAAAAAAGACACCCAAAAATGGGATCAATTTTTGTATCAGTGTTTCTTCACATTAGCCAAGAGTAGGTATGTTTTCACCAGAATCAAGCTCAGCTCCAGTTAATATGCATTTAACTCCACAGTTTCTGGATCATCATGACATCTCAAATCTACCTCCTGTTTAACTGCACACTCCCTGCAAGGACTATCTGTGTTCTTAAAACAAAATTCCAAATCCTCAACACTGTGCACCAGGCCCTGCCTGATCTGGTCTTTATTTGTCTTTCCAACCTTTGCTCTGGCCACCATCCCCACTTCGGGCCCACACTGGCCATCATCAGCTTTCTAAAGGGTAGCATGCACCTCCTCTGTGCCTTGGGGACTTCTACATGCACAGCCCCCTTGCCTTTTACTGCATTCTCTGATGTCCTCCCCTTCCCCTGATTAGTCCCCATTCACCTCTCATACCACCTTAATTATTCCATCTTCAGGGAAAGCTTCTCTGACCACCTCCACTCCCAGGCTAGGTCAGGTCCCTCTCACAGAACTTTGCATCCAAGGCAGGTATAAGTATTTTTTTTAACTTTTACGTTCAGGGATACAAGTTCAGGTTTGTTACATAGGTAAATTTGTGTCACGGGGATTTGTTACACAGATTATCTCATCACCCAGGTATTAACCCTAGTACCCATTAGTTATTTTTCTGATCCTCTCCCTCCTCCCACCCTCTACCCTCCAAAAGGTCCCAGTGTGTGATGTTCCCCTCTATTGGTCCATGTGTTCTCATTATTTATCTCCCACTTATAAGTGAGAACAAGTGATATTTGGCTTTCTGTTCCTGCATTAGTTTGCTAAGAATAATGGCCTCCGGCCCCATTTATGTCCCTGCAAAGCAATGATCTCATTCTTTTTTATGGTTGCATAGTATTCCATGGTATATATGTACCACATTTTACTTCCAGTCCATCACTAATGGGCAATTAGGTTGATTCCATGTCTTTGCTGTGGTGAACAGCAGAGCAGGTATAACTAAACACATAATCATATAGTTCACAGTTAAGGGAATCCACTTCCCTTACTGTAAACTCCAGGACAGACACCTAGTCTGCTTTGCTCACCTGTGTCTACAGGTCCTACTAATGCCTTGTGTACACTGGAAACTTGCCCTTTTTTGCAAAAAAAAAAAATGGCAGTGTAGGTTACAGCCCACACTTAGAAGCAGACCTGTCTATAGCAAGGTGTGATCCCTAAGATGCAGAAGTATGTGGTTGTTGTTCAAAGTGAACAAAACAATTAAAATCTATTGTTATCTATTCTTTAAGTGGAGTAAAAGAAGCCTTTCCCAGCTGGAAACTAGTTTGCTGCCAGTTCAAGTTATCAAAGCAATCCTCCAAGGGCTTCACACGTACCTTCTGGTGGGTTGCAGGGTTTAGTCAACACAGGGTCAGAGACACATATCTCCTCAAAATAATGACCCATCTCCTGGGCGCTTTATCCATTTTCCTATTATACTTTCCTCATCTTCTTAGAATGCATTACTTTTCTGATTTAAATTGTTAATCCACTGAGAAGAGAACACAACTTTGTTTCCTACAACAGCCAGTGCACAGTTAAATAATGATTACAATAATATTTAAGGATAACAACCATAGAACATGCCTGGGGAAAATTAAGAAGATTTTCTTTTTTTTTTTTTTTTTTTTTTTTTTTTTTTGACAGAGTTTCCCTCTTGTTGCCCAGGCTGGAGTGCAATGGTGCAATCTCGGCTCACCACAACCTCCGCGCCCCCCAGGTTCTAGCAATTCTCCTGCCTCAGCGTCCCAATTAGCTGGGATTACAGACATGTACCACCACACCCGGCTAATTTTGTATTTTTAGTAGAGATGAGGTTTCTCCATGTTGGTCAGGCTGGTCTTGAACTCCTGACCTCAGCTGAACCACCTACCTTGGCCTACCAAAGTGCTGGGATTACAAGCCTGAGCCATGACACCTGGCAAGAAGATCTTAAAGTATTGTTTTTCCTTACATAGCAGAGAGTTAATTGTGATATTCAAATCTAAGTTATACATGGACAAGAAGAGTGAAGAGATTCAACAGTGTTACTAGACAAACACAAATCATCAATTATCCAGAAGCTGTATCAACCAAAGACATAAGTGAAGGCAACTGATAAATAGCCCAGTGACTACAGGAACCACTGAAACATGTGAAAAATCGACCACATTCAGGAGAAAGAGATAGTTCTAGAGGCCTCCTCAGGGAATAGAATCTTGAAAACTTGGAGAAGTGGGAATGAACAGTGTTAAGGGCCCTGAGAGGAAGACATGGGCACCTGAAAAGTGTCTAAGCAGGACCACAACACCATCATCATTACATCCTGTTAAGTTTGAGTTGGTAAAGGAGCTTCCCACACAGCCTCAGCTGGTGCTGTGGACACAAGGAGACAGCAGAGAAGCAGTGGCTCATGTTCCCAACTTTTCTGTAAGCCCTGTAATGAACACAAAGAGGTCAATAGCAGATGATGTACTACAAAGGTCCATTAACCTGCTATGCTTCAGACCCACAGGCCCAAGAGGAAGTGGGCAGGCAAAGAGAGATAGTCAGAACCTCACCTTCCTTGTAAAACCCTCTTTCACTGCTGCCTCAGGAATCTCTTCTAACCCTGACTGCTCCTGCTGTCATGCCTGTGTCACCCACCTGGCACTGAGGTTTTGATATTTCTGGTGGTCAGTCCTTACAGTGGAGCTGCCCTGTCTATCTAGGTAGAACCAAGGAACTGTGGTCTGTCTCCTACCACTGTCTTGCTTGGTTGCCTCCACGCATGGAACAGATGTGGCTGCTGAACAAATTTTACACTTGAAAATGGTCTTGCCCTTTATCCAAGTCATACACATAGAAATCATCAGGCTCATCCCACCAGTCTCTCCTGATATTGTTTGGTCCTAATGCTGACTTTCTAACTGAATAGCTGAACATTTTCAGGCCTGGCAGTTTATCGCAGACACCCTCTGGTGAAACATCAAAGAGGCCACAGCAAGCTTCTTGTGGAACCAACTACAATGGTGGAATTTTCTATCCTTTCTCTGGTTTGAACACTGTGTATTTGCGATGCAGGTGGCCCAGCTTCATTCCCTGCTGTATTCTTTAATTAGTCTGGTTTCTGGGTCGTGTTGTTGGTATCCTGGTGCTTGTTCTTAGAAGCTATGCTATATGAATGACCTCTGAGGCCTCTTGTGTTTCCTTATTGGAATCTGGGTAGATTCTTCAAAGAACGTTGTTTTTTAAGGATGTTTGGGCTGCATGGAATTGTTTAGTTCTTACTTTCTCCAAACTTCATCCATAATTTGCCCTGCTCTACAGTGATTGAAAACTTGGGTACCTAATTTTGAACCAAGATAAAATGGGAAAGAAAAATTGGACCTTTCTTCATTTTCTTTAATTAAAAAGTTAGCAAGAAGACAACCCAGGGAAAATCATTACATTTTTAATGTCAGCTATTAGGTAGGATAACAGAATGGAAAAGGACTGGAATGAATTCAAATTTTGCTTTGGTACTACCTGGCCAAATGACCTCAAACAATCATCTCAATTGTTAAAGTAACAATTTCTTCTTCTGCAAAATGAAGGAATTACACTAAATAAACCACCTGAAAAGACTTTCTTGGCTCTAACATTCTATGGAGATACAGCACACCAATCTCAAAAGCTTAGAAATGCAACTGCTTTAGTCCAGTGGGAGATTTGAACATGGCTAATATAAACATCTTCAGAAATTTAAAGTCATTAGGTGAAATCTTTCATTTCCTTATATAAAAAGATTCTCATTTCCTTCTATAAAATAGATTTTCATGCCTGTAGCCCCCATGATTGATGCTATTGTATAAGGCAAGTAAAAGAGAAAATAGCAGGAAAGAAAAAAATACTTAACTCCAGATAGTGAGTATAGAATCGTTCTAAGCACTTTGTACACGTCATCTTATAATCCTCACAACAGCTCAATCATAGGCATTATCATCTCAATTTTATAGGTGAAATGGAGACCTAGAGAAGTAAAGCAAGTTGCTTAAAGTTATACAATGAGTAATCATGTTTCTCCAGATTACATCCAAATTGCTGATTTCATGGCTCTCTTTTTATCCTACCAAAACAATACTACACAGGTAAACAACAACAATAACAAAAACAAAAACAACTTGAATTTACTATAAACAATGCAAACAATTCTTCAAAAGATTTTTTATTGACAGACAAGAGAAGGGAAATGTTGTCTCATATTTGTGGTATGGAAGATTCCTAGAGAAGATGGTCTTTTAAGAGCCTTTTCCAAATCCCCATGGTGTATTTGCCTCAGTTTTACTGAACTATGTATCTTCTGGTGGGATAAATTCATCATCAATAGCAGCAACAGTGTCAACGTCATCACATGTAAAACAGGGCATATGAGTACAACTGACCTCCTTGTGAAAAACTGCCTTCCTTTGATGTTTGGGAAAATGCAGATGGTACTGATCTTCTGATCTTCAGCTCTGGGACAAGGAGGTTTCAATGAATTATAAAGAGACTGTGGCAGGAGGAAGAATTTGGAAAAAGTCAAGTTCTAAACTACAACGCCTGTTACTCTGAGAAAGCACAGATTCTCCCATTAATGCCCAGCAGTTTCATCAGGAAATTCCTTCTAGCTAACACTGACTTCATGGACTTTACCCTGGGTGTGGAATAGTTAAGGAGAACACAGAGTGTCTGTGTAAGCTAAGCTCCAAAAATCTCCACCATCTCCAGGGAAGAGGAGATTTTGAGGGCACTGCATATTTCCCAGAAAGTGGTTGTATATAGTATAGTGGATGCTTACTAGGGAAATCCCTTGCTATATGGAGGTTTCTGGCAAGGAGTACATGAAGTAAATTGAGAGTCGCCTTTTCCCACCTACCACAAAGGCCCACATGAGTAGTAAAAAATGCATGCTCATGGCCAGACAGGTTTATGTTGGTGTGATTGCTTCTTCTAGTCACTTCCTGAGGCACAACACCCAAACCATGTTGGTGAGCCCATCATTACGTCCCTCACCCTCCATCCCTAACTCACATCTTCCCACCTCCTACCTTGTCATCCACAACAGTGCTTAGAATTCTTTTTTTTTTTTAAATTTATTTATTATTATTAAACTTCAAGTTGTAGGGTACATGTGCACAACGTGCAGGTTTGCTACATATGTATACTTGTGCCATGTTGGTGTGCTGCACCCATCAACTCGTCATTTACATCAGGTATAACTCCCAATGCAATCCCTCCCCCCTCCCCCCTCCCCATGATAGGCCCCGGTGTGTGATGTTCCCCTTCCCGAGTCCAGGTGATCTCATTGTTCAGTTCCCACCTACGAGTGAGAACATGCGGTGTTTGGTTTTCTGTTCCTGTGATAGTTTGCTAAGAATGATGGTTTCCAGCTGCATCCATGTCCCTACAAAGGACACAAACTCATCCTTTTTTATGGCTGCATAGTATTCCATGGTGTATATGTGCCACATTTTCTTAATCCAATCTGTCACTGATGGACATTTGGGTTGATTCCAAGTCTTTGCTATTGTGAATAGTGCTGCAATAAACATACGTGTGCATGTGTCCTTATAGCAGCATAATTTATAATCCTTTGGGTATATACCCAGTAATGGGATGGCTGGGTCATATGGTACATCTAGTTCTAGATCCTTGAGGAATCGCCATACTGTTTTCCATAATGGTTGAACTAGTTTACAATCCCACCAACAGTGTAAAAGTGTTCCTATTTCTCCACATCCTCTCCAGCACCTGTTGTTTCCTGACTTTTGAATGATCGCCATTCTAACTGGTGTGAGATGGTATCTCATTGTGGTTTTGATTTGCATTTCTCTGATGGCCAGTGATGATGAGCATTTTTTCATGTGTCTGTTGGCTGTATGAATGTCTTCTTTTGAGAAATGTCTGTTCATATCCTTTGCCCACTTTTGGATGGGGTTGTTTGTTTTTTTCTTGTAAATTTGTTTGAGTTCTTTGTAGGTTCTGGATATTAGCCCTTTGTCAGATGAGTAGATTGCAAAAATTTTCTCCCATTCTGTAGGTTGCCTGCTCACTCTGATGGTAGTTTCTTTTGCTGTGCAGAAGCTGTTTAGTTTGATGAGATCCCATTTGTCAATTTTGGCTTTTGTTGCCGTTGCTTTTGGTGTTTTAGACATGAAGTCTTTGCCCATGCCTATGTCCTGAATGGTACTACCTAGGTTTTCCTCTAGGATTTTTATGGTATTAGGTCTAACATTTAAGTCTCTAATCCATCTTGAATTAATTTTCGTATAAGGAGTAAGGAAAGGATCCAGTTTCAGCTTTCTACTTATGGCTAGCCAGTTTTCCCAGCACCATTTATTAAATAGGGAATCCTTTCCCCATTTCTTGTTTCTCTCAGGTTTGTCAAAGATCAGATGGCTGTAGATGTGTGGTATTATTTCTGAGGACTCTGTTCTGTTCCATTGGTCTATATCTCTGTTTTGGTACCAGTACCATGCTGTTTTGGTTACTGTAGCCTTGTAGTATAGTTTGAAGTCAGGTAGCGTGATGCCTCCAGCTTTGTTCTTTTGACTTAGGATTGTCTTGGAGATGCGGGCTCTTTTTTGGTTCCATATGAACTTTAAAGCAGTTTTTTCCAATTCTGTGAAGAAGCTCATTGGTAGCTTGATGGGGATGGCATTGAATCTATAAATTACCTTGGGCAGTATGGCCATTTTCACGATATTGATTCTTCCTATCCATGAGCATGGTATGTTCTTCCATTTGTTTGTGTCCTCTTTGATTTCACTGAGCAGTGGTTTGTAGTTCTCCTTGAAGAGGTCCTTTACATCCCTTGTAAGTTGGATTCCTAGGTATTTTATTCTCTTTGAAGCAATTGTGAATGGAAGTTCATTCCTGATTTGGCTCTCTGTTTGACTGTCACTGGTGTATAAGAATGCTTGTGATTTTTGCACATTAATTTTGTATCCTGAGACTTTGCTGAAGTTGCTGATCAGCTTAAGGAGATTTTGGGCTGAGACAATGGGGTTTTCTAAATATACAATCATGTCGTCTGCAAACAGGGACAATTTGACTTCTTCTTTTCCTAACTGAATCCCCTTGATTTCTTTCTCTTGCCTGATTGCCCTAGCCAGAACTTCCAACACTATGTTGAATAGGAGTGGTGAGAGAGGGCATCCCTGTCTTGTGCCAGTTTTCAAAGGGAATTTTTCCAGTTTTTGCCCATTCAGTATGATATTGGCTGTGGGTTTGTCATAAATAGCTCTTATGATTTTGAGGTACGTTCCATCAATACCGAATTTATTGAGCGTTTTTAGCATGAAGGGCTGTTGAATTTTGTCAAAAGCCTTTTCTGCATCTATTGAGATAATGATGTGGTTCTTGTCTTTGGTTCTGTTTATATGCTGGATTATGTTTATTGATTTGAGAATGTTGAACCAGCCTTGCATCCCAGGGATGAAGCCCACTTGATCATGGTGGATAAGCTTTTTGATGTGCTGCTGAATCCGGTTTGCCAGTATTTTATTGAGGATTTTTGCATCGATGTTCATCAGGGATATTGGTCTAAAATTCTCTTTTTTTGTTGTGTCTCTGCCAGGCTTTGGTATCAGGATGATGTTGGCCTCATAAAATGAGTTAGGGAGGATTCCCTCTTTTTCTATTGATTGGAATAGTTTCAGAAGGAATGGTACCAGCTCCTCCTTGTACCTCTGGTAGAATTCAGCTGTGAATCCATCTGGTCCTGGACTTTTTTTGGTTGGTAGGCTATTAATTATTGCCTCAATTTCAGAGCCTACTATTGGTCTATTCAGGGATTCAACTTCTTCCTGGTTTAGTCTTGGAAGAGTGTAAGTGTCCAGGAAATTATCCATTTCTTCTAGATTTTCCAGTTTATTTGCGTAGAGGTGTTTATAGTATTCTCTGATGGTAGTTTGTATTTCTGTGGGGTCGGTGGTGATATCCCCTTTATCATTTTTAATTGCGTCAATTTGATTCTTCTCTCTTTTCTTCTTTATTAGTCTTGCTAGTGGTCTGTCAATTTTGTTGATCTTTTCAAGAAACCAACTCCTGGATTCATTGATTTTTTGGAGGGTTTTTTGTGTCTCTATCTCCTTCAGTTCTGCTCTGATCTTAGTTATTTCTTGCCTTCTGCTAGCTTTCGAATGTGTTTGCTCTTGCTTCTCTAGTTCTTTTAATTGCGATGTTAGAGTGTCAATTTTAGATCTTTCCTGCTTTCTCTTGTGGGCATTTAGTGCTATAAATTTCCCTCTACACACTGCTTTAAATGTGTCCCAGAGATTCTGGTATGTTGTATCTTTGTTCTCATTGGTTTCAAAGAACATCTTTATTTCTGCCTTCATTTCATTATGGACCCAGTAGTCATTCAGGAGCAGGTTGTTCAGTTTCCATGTAGTGGAGCGGTTTTGATTGAGTTTCTTAGTCCTGAGTTCTAATTTGATTGCACTGTGGTCTGAGAGACAGTTTGTTATAATTTCTGTTCTTGTACATTTGCTGAGGAGTGCTTTACTTCCAATTACGTGGTCAATTTTGGAGTAAGTACGATGTGGTGCTGAGAAGAATGTATATTCTGTTGATTTGGGGTGGAGAGTTCTATAGATGTCTATTAGGTCTGCTTGCTGCAGAGATGAGTTCAGTTCCTGGATATCCTTGTTAACTTTCTGTCTCGTTGATCTGTCTAATGTTGACAGTGGAGTGTTGAAGTCTCCCATTATTATTGTATGGGAGTCTAAGTCTCTTTGTAAGTCTCTAAGGACTTGCTTTATGAATCTGGGTGCTCCTGTATTGGGTGCATATATATTTAGGATAGTTAGCTCTTCCTGTTGAATTGATCCCTTTACCATTATGTAATGGCCTTCTTTGTCTCTTTTGATCTTTGATGGTTTAAAGTCTGTTTTATCAGAGACTAGTATTGCAACCCCCGCTTTTTTGTGTTCTCCAGTGCTTAGAATTTAATGAGATGTTGATGTGGTAGATTGAATAGTCCTGAAAACAGTGATTCAATCCCTAATGCTAAAAACTGGTAACTTTTCACATTGCTCTTTTGAGGAAATTGACATCCAAGGGTTCAGTCAACCTGTCTTCAGGCTGCTCTGGTAGAATTAATTCAGCATTTGCACACCCACAGTCACTGCTATCTACAAAGATCATTTAAACCTACAAAGAAAACACATTCTTGTCTCTTGCTTAATCAATAGCTAAGTCTTTATCACATATAATTTTTAAAAGTCCTAAAGTCAATGTTCTGGCTCTGGACCCTGAAAGGACACAACGAATGTTAGCTATTTCTTCCTGCTTTACAGGAGGGACAGACATTTTGAGTTGTTTTCCGAATAGTAAAGGATCAGTATGCAGAGTTATTTACCCACTCTTTTTTGACCACCACTCTCATCAGCTATAGTTGATAACGTGTTAAAAAGCATAGATTCCCTATGACCTAGGCATTACATACATAGGGCTTTGTAACTAGGAAACACATGAAGGACCAAATGGCCTGAGTTTCAAACTGTCTGAAGCTGGATGGAGCTCTGGATTGAATAGAGATCTAATTTATGATTTTGACATTAATAATAGCATGTGCTTCTGCATTATTTGAGAGCACTGGAATTCAAGTAACAGATAATCACTGAGCTAGCTTAAGAATCAGCATGGAAATTTATCATGAAGTCATTGGTGAAAAAGGGTCACAGAAGAAAAGATGACAGCTGAATCTTAAGAAGGAGTTGGCATCAGGAAAGGATATAGTGTCGGGTATCCAGGGCACCTCTGCCTGTGCATTTCACATCTTTAGCTGTTATCATCCATGCATTTTCTTTACCTGTCTCTATCTGCAGACTAGCTCTCTTTACATACAGTCACATGGAACAAAGGGCTATGTCACAGCTTCTCATCTGACTCTGTCAATAGGAGGATGGACAAATTTGTGATATATCTATATAATAAAATAATATTCAGCAATAAAAAGAAATGAACTATGAAGCCATACAAATCATGGATGAATCTTAAATACATATTGCTAAATGAAAGAAGGCAGCCCAGGAAAGCGTACTGTATGATTCCATTTATATTAAATTCTGGAAAGGGCAAATCTATATACATTCCAAATAGATCAGTGGTTACCAGAGCTTCAGGAGTGGGGAGAGGAGGGCTGAAGTGCAGGGGATTTTTTTAGGGCAGTGAAACTATTCAATATGATAGTGTAATGGTGAATATATGATACTACATATTTTTTCCAAATTTCACAGAATTCTACAACTCAAGGAGTAAATAATGCATGCAAATTTTTAAAGCCCTTTAAGAAGTCAATGGAACCCAAGGTAGAATACAGACTATAAAAAAAAAGTATTATTACAAATACAAATACTGTATTGCAAAAAAAACTTCACTGAAAGGACTGGAAGAAAAATGTTCTAACATGAGTAGCTTAGGAAATGAATGGAGTTTATACAACTAAATAAAGACAAAATTAATGTGTATAATATGTGCATGTAAGATGCACTCTATTTGGTTTTTCCTGAGTGGTTGTAGATTAACAATTCTGAAACTACTACATTTGTATACTGGAATTCAACTTAGAACCATTAACTTAGAGAAGAAAAAATAAGCAATGAAAAATATTGATACAATAAGAAATAAAACTAAGAGAAGCAGAATAGTATTTTGACAAATAATGAATGCATGCTCACAAGACAGATACAACATCTTCCCAAGTGTTGAGAGACAACAGGAGAGAGGGGTTAACAGCATGAAGACGGAGACAGCTTCCTTTAGGATAACTTTAACAAAGTCATGGATCAGTTCTAGTTTTTTCCCCCTGGAGCACTAAGCAGACCCAAAGGGCATGCCACCTCTGCCAGAGGTTCTGCTTCCAGGAACTGACTGGAACATAATGACCACCTAAGAGAATTCACTGTGACAGCTAGGATCTTGCGTGGATAATGAGCCAAGAATCAGAGCATAGAGTATAGAGAAGTTAAGAAGGGTCAAAATTCAAGAAGGTATGAATCTGGGAAAGTTTTTACTACTAGTTCTGAAACCATCACGGTACCCGTTTAGAGGCCTGGGTATATGCAGGCCATAGGGCGTCAAGGTAATTTGTATTTTATTTTTTATTTTTTAACTTTTAAGTTCGGGGGTACATGTGCAGGTTTGTTACACAGGTAAACGTGTGTCATGGGGGTTTGTTGTACAGATTATTTCATCACCCAGGTATTAAGCTATTAAGCCTAGTACCCATTAGTTATTTTTCCTGATCCTCTCCCTCCTTCCACCCTCTGCACTCCAGTAGGCCCCACTGTGTGTTGTTTTTCTCTGTGTGTCCATGTATTCTCATCATTTACCGCTCACTTATAAATGAGAACATGCTGTATTTGGTTTTCTGTTCCTGTGTTAGATTGCCAAGCATAATGGCCACCAGCTCCATTTATGTCCCTGCAAAGGACATAATCTCTTTCTTTCTTATGGCTATATAGTATTTCATGGTGTTATGTACCACATTTTCTTTTTTCAGTGCATCACTGATGGCCATGTAGGTTGATTCCATGTCTTTGTTATTGTGAATAGTACTGCAATAAACATACATGTGCATGTGTCTTTATAATAGAATCATTTATTTTATTTATTTATTTTTTTTGTGGCTGGGAGGGAGACACAGTATATACCCAGTAATGGGATTGCTGGGGTCGAATGGTATTTCTGTTTTTAGGTCTGTGAGGAATCACCACACTGTCTTCCACAATGGTTAAACTAATTTACACTCCCACCAGCAGTGTAAAAGTGTTCCTTTTTCTCCACAACCTTGTCAGCATCTGTTACTTTTTGACTTTTTAGTAACAGCCATCTGACTTGTGTGAGATGGTATCTCATTGTGGTTTTGATTTGCATTTCTCTAATGATCAGTGATGCTGAGCTTTTTTCATATGATTATTGGCTTCATGTATGTCTTATTTTGAGAAGTGTCTCTTCATGTCCTTTGTCCACTTTTCAATCATTTTTTTCTTGTAAATTTTTTTAGGTTCCTTATAGATAATGGATATTAGACCTTTGTCAGATGAATAGTTTGTAAAAATTTTCTCCCATTTTATAGGTTGTCTGTTTACTTTGTTGATAGTTTATTTTGCTGTGCAGAAGCTCTTTAGTTCAATTAGATCCCATTTGTCAATGTTTGCTTTTGTTGCAATTTTTTTGGCATCTTCATCATAAAATCTTTGCTTGTGCCTATGTCCTGAATGGTATTGCCTAGGCTTTTCTTTTAGGGTTTTTATAGTTCTGGGTTTTACATTTAAGTCTTTAATCCATCCTGAGTTGACTTTTGTATATGGTGTATGGAAGAGGTCCAGTTTCCATTTTGTGCCTATGGCTAGCCAGTTATCCCAGCAACATTTATTAAATAGGGAACCCTTCATCCATAGATTGTTTATGTCAGGTTTGTTGAAGATGAGATAGTTGTAGGTGTGCAGTCTTATTTGTGGGTTCTCTATTCTGTTCCATTGTCTATGTGTCTGTTCTTGTACCGGTACTATGCTGTTTTGGTTACTGTACCCCTGTATCCACAGATGAATTAATACCTAAAGAGAAAGCATCTGGATCTTGGAAACAAACTGACCAGAAAAGGCTTGGGATTTGGAAAGTGTAAATCAGCCTAACTAGATGGGTCTGCAGTGTCTCATATTTCCTATCCTTCCATCTCACTTTCTCTAGAGCTCCAACTTTAGCAACTGCATCACCTCATCATGACTTTCAGTTCTGAGACCTTGTTACTTTTTCCTATTTTCACTGGTCACAGGTATTTCTTTCCCTTCTTACTCAGGTAGATCCCCTGTTCCTTTTTGTTCACTCATTTGCTAATGCATTGGTGTTACTCCTCCCTCCATTGTACTCAAGAACCAGCCCCAACTAGAAAACCTATTCATATGTCAACAATGGTCCAATATCTACTTGGCCATAAGCTTGACTATGATACCATGTGGAAACTGAGAACTGTGGTGAGGGAAACAGGGAGATGCTAAGGTCAATAATAGCTATCCTCTGAAGGCCAGAAGTATTGGTAGGAGATATTCTTACAGAGCTAGTTGACCTTATAGCAACAAAAATAAAATAGTCCTGAACTGTACAGTCCACAAGATGGTATTTTTCTATCAAAACAAAGTGAGAACAATTATAATGAACTGAGCAGAAAGGTCAGAATATCAGCCAAGGAGGATTGACCAAATCATCCCTAGGTAGATCTATCTGCCCCCAAAGAAATAAAAAATAGATAACCTGGAGGCTGAGTGAAATTATCCCAATGAAAAGTCAAAATCCCTTGCTAAGTTTTTGGATCTGAGTGAGTTCTCAGACCTAGAACCAATGAACTGAAAGGAAGGCCTAGTCCTCAATGAAAGGGCCCTATAATATTACAGTAAATGTATATGATAATAATATTCCTAATTCTTCCCCAAAGGCAAATACAACCATTCAACTGGGTACTATATCCTAGGAAATGGGGAATATCCAAACATTTTTAAAACTTACTGGATGTATGATCCTAACTGACATTAATATCTGGGGACCCAAAGAGTCATCCTGCCTCATCCATTAGAGTAAGCATCCTGTTAATAAATGGAGTTGTGGCTCAGGTCCCGCTCACAGAGAATCCACTCAGCCCAAGGATATACCAGGGGTCATATGCCTGGACCCAATTTATAATTGGAATTTACATACTTGCTACTTGGCAGAACCCCTACACTAATGCCTTGGCCTATGGGGTAAGAGCTATCATGGTGGAGAAAGCCTAGTGAAAGCCTCAGAAATTGCCCTATTAGAGAAAATCCCAGAGATCAGTGCCACCCTTACAGATCTAAATTATGAAGAGGTGGTGGTTTCTATCACATCACCGTTGAATTTACCATTCTGGTCACTGGAAAAATCAGCCAGAACCTAGAGGAGGACAGTGGACTTACACAAATGCAATCCAGTAGCAGCCCAATGGCAACTGCCATGTAGAATGTGATTTCCTTGCTAAAGCAAATTAACAATATTTTTAGGTGCATAGTATGTGCCCATTTATCTGGCAAATGCACTCTTTCTCAGTCCCATCAGGAAAAGAAGATAAGAAACACTTTATATTCATAATGGACAAGAGTATACACCCACAGTCTCACTCTTCTTTGTGTAGCAACTACTTAATTAGGAAACCTGCAAGACTCCCTGGATTAGTCAGTTCTCACATTGCTATAAAGAAATACCTGAGACTGGGTGATACATAAGAAAAGAGGTTTAATTGGCTCACAGGTTCCCAGGCTGTGCAGGAAGCATGGCAGCATCTGCTTCTCGGGAGGCCTCAGGGAGCTTTTACTCATGCCAGAAGGCAAAGCCAAAGCAGGCATCTTCACATGGCTAGAGCAGGAGCAAGAAAGAGAGGTGGGAGGTGCTACACACTTTTAAACAACCAGGTCTCATGATAACTCACTCACTCACTATCACAAGAACAGCACTGAGAGGGTGGTGCTAAACCATTCATGAAGGGTCCACCCCCATGATCCAATGACCTCCCACCAGGCCCCACCTGGAAGACTGGAGATTACAATTTGACAAGAGATTTGGGTAGGTATACCCCCTATATTTCTAAGATTCTTTTATTTTAAATATTAATGTAGGATACTGGGGGAATATTTTATATGAAACTGGATTCCATTTTTTTTTTTTTTAGATGGAGTCTCCCTCTGTCACCCAGGCTGGAGTGCTATGGCATGATCTCAGCTCACTGCAACCTCCACTGATGGGTTCAAGCGATTCTCATGCCTCAGCCTCCTGAGTAGCTAGGATTACAGGCATATGCCACCACACCCAGCTAATTTTTGTATTTTTAATAGAGATGGGGTTTTGCCATGTTGGCTGGGCTGGTCTTGAACTCCTGACCTCAGGTGATCCACCCACCTTGGCCTCCCAAAGTGCTGGGATTACAGGCATGAACCACTGCGCCCAGCCAAAACTGGATTCTAGTTTAAACTCAAAGCAGGAGGTAAATTTTTGCTTATCTTCCAGACTGGCAAAATCCTACTGACAGTACTCTTGTGTTTTGAATACATAAAAATAAAAGTGACCTACTACACTAGGAAAACAGAAAAGAACTTTTAAAACATTTAAAGATAGCTGTGGACTAAGAGTCAAAACATCTTTTGTTTAATATGATGGTTGTTTATTTTTCTTTTGTGTTTGTCTGTATACTTGGTATCCCTTTTGGACATTTTTCTAATCTGCCTGCTGTCTGCTTTAGACACAGGAAGCAAAAAGATCTTATCACCTGAAAATGCACTTTCTGTATTTCTTCTGAGAAAAGGTATTAGAGTTTTCAGAAATAAACTGCAGAAATGTTGGGTATAATGATGTGGAAAATACCCATCTATCAAACCTCAACTGCTGATTTCTCAAAGAATTTGGAACAATATACTAGGAATTTTCTCTTTCTGCCAAAGTCTATACCACTAAACATCTCAGAAGAGACTTTATGGGTAGTTTCTCTGTAGATTTATTGTTTGCATGCAAGAACATCAATCTCTTTAAATGTTGGTCAGAGAGAACACAGGTTGTGAATTAAGTGTGCCAGCTTGTCCAGAAACATGGCAAAGATAAATAATCAAATGCCAAATGTGCTCTTCTTTGAAAACCCATTTTGTAATATTATGTTTTATATCAGCATGTGAGCATTGAATTTTCATGTGCAAATAGTTGTTTTAGAGTTTCAGTTCTCTCTTCCCACTTCTAAATTACCTACAGAAAAATATGTTTCAGCAAAATTGAAAGTAAAAAACTAGGAAAAAAAAACTTTAAAGACATGAGAAAAATGTTATATCAGCCTCAAAATATAAATAGTTTCTACATATCAATAAGAAAAATGGAGCACTATAACAGATGTATCAAAGGTACATATAAATCACAATTGAACAAATGCCAAGCCTATAAAGAAAATGTTATACACATTTAAAAACTAAAAATTATTTGTATATTTTGTTATCAAAACTTATTTTTTGAAATTGTTTTAATGATAATATAGCATGTGAGTTCTCTAACACATTTCTGATAGTGCTATAAGTGGGTACAGTCTTTCTTAAAAACAATTTGTTGATATGTGTCACTTGTCTTTGAAACATATGTATTACTTGACCTAGAAATCCCTCTTCTAGGAATTTGAGGACATTGTCAGAGAGATATTTGAAGTTTATTCCATTAAGATGGATATTAAAACAATATTTATATGTTTAAGTAAAAGTCCTAAATGTTGAAAAATTGATTATGTAAACAATGGTACATTCTTTCAATGGACTTTTAAGCAACTACTAAAATTATTTATAAGAATATTTAAAGCACAGAAGAAATTGTCCAATATATCAGGAAGTGAAAATATCTACATAGAATTATGAAATCAGGATAAATTCCTTTTTTTGTTAAAAATCCAGTCAGCTAACTAGAAAATTTATATACTATTTAATGTTATTACCTTTTATTATGTATTTTTATATATTCATATGGAAAGAACCAGAAATAGCTATAAGATAATGTATTTATTCTTGTCTGACAGAAGTTTGGTGATTTTTATTTTTATCTGAGTTCATTTATTTGGTAGTTTACAAATATTATGTGTGTAGTATCTATTACCTGAATGATCATATGCTGGCAATAAACATTTTTTAATAGAAGTAATATTCCTTCCAGGCCATATTTTATACCCAAAGCTTCCTATTCTTTCTGACTTTCTTCAAGGCAAAAGGCCAAGAGAGCAACACCACAGTTTTGTTTGGGATACCTAAAGATGTCTGCCATAACCCATCTCCAAGTTTTTGAGGGTGATCTTGGCTTATCAACAGCAAGCCATCAGACTGTTACAGGGCAGGGGTCCAGATCCAGACCCCAAGAGAGGGTTCTTGGATCTCACACAAGAAAGAATTCAGGGCAAGTCCACAGTGCAAAGTGAAAGCAAGTTTATTAAGAAAGTAAAGAAATAAAAGAATGGCTGTTCCATAGACAGAGCAGCCCTAAGGGCTGCTGGTTGCCCGTTTTTATGGTTAATTCTTGATGATATGCTAAAAAAAAAAAAAAAAAGGGGGGGTGGATTATTCATGCTTCCCCTTTTTAGACTATCTAGGGTAACTTCCTGATGTTGCCATGGCATTTATAAACTGTCATGGTGCTGGTGGGAGCGTAGCAGTGAAGACACCAGAGGTCACTCTCATCGCCATTTTGGTGTTGGCAGGTTTTGGCCAGCTCCTTTACTGCAACCTGTTTTATCAGCAAGGTCTTTATGACTTGCATGTTGTGCTGACCTCCTATCTCATGCTGTGACTTAGAATGCCTTAACCATCTGGGAATGCAGCCCAGTAAGTTTTAGCCTCATTTTACCCAGTTCCTATTTAAGATGGAGTTGCTCTGGTTCACATGCCTCTGACAAAACTGTGGATCAATAGGGAAGTTTAGGAACAAGATCTAACTGTTCTGATGAGGGCTTAATGCCTTGTTCTATCTTTTAAAGCTTGAATAAATATGGCCCCCACTCCTCCCAAAGCTCCCCAGCGATCTTCTCTATCAGAATCCCTTAGTGCTTATTTCACTTAGACAGAGACATGAGGAGAATCTCAAGGTGATACAGATGCTTGAGGTACAGAAAACCACACTCTGCTTTATTAGCTAAAGACAACGCTTCTTAGAGAAGCAGTGGGAAATTCAGATGGATTTGGATTCCAATAAAGGTGCCTACTCAGACTCATCCATGGAGATAGAGAAATATACAATAGCATAGCTGCTGTAACAGTTTGGACCTGAGTTATCAGGTGCCCTAAATATTTACAATGTCTTTGCTACCTTTGACACTGGTCTTGTCACAAAACATATAAAATATTGCTCCCAGTTTTTCAGGCAGGAAGAAGGCATCCCCTCTCCATAGTGCACACTGATGAAATCAATACTTGGAAATATCAGAAATACCAAGAACCAGCACCTCCAGGGACAGCATCACAATTGACACCCTAGTATTTATGTTCTGGAATATGCCTCTAATCAACTGCAATCCTCGAGGCTTCCAGTTAAAATGCTGCTTCAAGATTTTGAGTATAATGGGCTGGCCAAGTGTGTGAAGACAGAGTTAAAGGAGTCAGCAGGTGTCTGATAGATAATACAAGTGTTTATGGCAAAATAGAGATTATACATAGCAGATAAAAAGGGAACTCACTCTAGAGTACCTAGACAACCTAGGGAGGAAGGCACAGGCTAGTCCTGGTAATCTAGGCAGAGACACCAAAGCCTGGGGATTGCTACCTCAGAAAAGGAAGCGCTGCCCAGTCAACACAGAACACTCAGGTCAAAGCAGGCCCATAATCAGAGGCATCTGAACCAGACCTGTGATGACTGTCTGCTGGGAGAATGGCTTGTTTTTAGAATCAGACAGGCAGTCAGATACCTATAAGAAAAACTGTCCAAAGGCAGTAAAACTAGGCCCTCAGGAGGTCCTCGCAGGAAGAACTTAGGTCAGGTGTGCAGATGGCAAACATTTTTGTGGCTGGGTGGGGTTTCTTGGAATCCAGGAGCAATCCAGGCATCATCCCCAGTGCTTAGCCCTAAAGGGAAGCAATGAAAGAATATAGGGTCCACTTTCAATGAGAGTGATAATGTGCTGTGGAAGCATTTGTGACAGGACTAAGCATGCCTAGAGGCAAATGGTCTAGACCTGGGGAAGGGCAATCTCCCGCTTTCAGTCAAAAAGAATAACAAGTTGCATTATAAAGAACTGTTACCCTTCTGTTCTGAGGTAGACAACCTTCATGTTTCTTTCTCTTATTGCTCTTTTTTTGCTTTGCAGCACAAATGGCATTTGTGTATGAGAAAGAAGGGCTATCCTTCCCCTTGAGAGTGAGTGAATATGAAATATCTCAATCAAGGGGATTTATAGCTAATGAATGCTGCACAAAACAAATAATTAGTTCCCATCACTACTCTCAGGAGTAAGGAACAGCCCTCATTTCTAGCTTAAGTGTACAGGAAACCTAGTCATTCAAGAATGATAAGTCATTTTATTTCAGAATCATACTTTAATCTGCCAAAGCAAATGAAAGTTGAAATGAGGATAACATGTAGCATGACATGGCCATCTCTGATCATTTGTGATTGTAACAAGCACTTATACGGGATTGGGAGCACCATTCTTTGAGAATATGGAGACCCAGATTCTTTTTTCAGCTCTTTCATGAACAAATTGTGTGAACTCATTGCTTAATCTATCTGGGCTTCAGTTTCCTCATCTTAAAAATTGAAAGGGTCAAAGTAACACCTTCAGTAAGCTGTTAGACTATAAAATATATATTAGAACATATGTGTATATTACTAAACACTTACATGTGTGTGGAGAATGATGTTGGTAATGTTAAATAGCCTTTTCTTATTGTTTTCCTGCATGTCATAGTAAATGTTCAATGCAGGAGGAATACTGTTGCTATAAATTATTTCAGGTTTTCTGTAATGCATTTAAAGAAAGGGACATCTTTGGCAGAATGACTCACATAATAAATATGGTACATACCTTCCTGTTTAGTAACCAGGCAAGTACATTTCTGTCATTACCATGATAGAATGTAAACATCAGCTGCATGCTATCCACACCTTTTTGGGAAAGTGTTATTCACTGAGCCCTCCCCTTCTTCCTCCCCTGCTCAATTTCAGTGCTGACCCGTTATATCACTTTGGTAAATCTCTCTAACATCTCCATGCCTTTGTTTTTGCTCAAGTGAAATAACAACTTTGGGTTAGACTTGTATCAAATAAGAAAAGGAAGAAGAACAAAAGCATTTTAAATGATTCTGTGAACAACAATGTTCAGAAAATGCTGCACACCTGATCCCTTCTCAGAGCCTTAGCATCACATTAACATTCTGGAGACTCTGAGAAATCCTACACAACAAAATCCTGTCTAACTTTAATTCACCCAGCTTGTCCTGGAAACAATTGTCCATGAATCCTTTGTTTCTGAGTAGAAGCAATTAATAATGGCACCTCAGAAGTAAGAATCACCAGGCTTTGGGAAACCTCAAACATGATGGTCTCCAAGATGTCATTTTAGCTTAAATATTTTATGAAACCATGGCAGACAGATTTTTACATGAATTAAAAATGTGGTAAATAACTACAATGTAAGACTTCCTAATTTGTGACACAGAAGTTATACATTCTGATTCTGGCATTCTCCCCCAATCACTCTGACATCATCTCATCACAGGATAAAATTGAGGTGACATAGCAAATTATCTAATTCTCCCCATAAACACACACACACACACACACACACACACACAAGAATCAGTAGAACCTGCCCTGTTTACGTTATGATGAAGTTATAAAATTGTTTAATGAAACAGTATATGGAAAATACAGAAAAAAATTAATAGCTTCCAAATGTTAATGTGTTATCTCAAAAAAAAATGAAGGTTCAATGAGAAACTAACTTTAAAGACTATAAAAGTATGGAAAGTCTGGATGAAGTGAATTTAGTTTGGCTCACTAATTTATGAAATACCAGAAATTTGAAGTCAACTTCAAATCTCAAGAGATAATTTTAGAACCAATGAATATAAGCCATCACTGAATACCTTTATGGACCATCCAATGCAATAACTAAGGAAATACAAGTTAAAAGGGGGTTGAGAAGCATCCATGGACTAGGGGTTCTCTTACTTTGGAAGCTGAAGCAAGAAATATCAGAGCTGGTGTATTAGTCTGTTCTCATGCTGCTAATGGAGACATACCTGAGACTTGGCAGTTTATAAAGGAAAGAGGTTTAATGGACTCACAGTTCCACATGGCTGGGGAAGCCTCACAATCATGGTGGAAGGCAAAGGAAAAGCAAAAGCATGTCTTACATGGCGGCAGTCAAAAGAGCGTGTGCAGGGGAACCACCCTTAATAAAACTATCAGATCTCATGAGAATTATTCAGTATCATGAGAAGAGAATGAGAAAAACCCACCCCTATGATTCAATTACCTCCCACCAGGTCCCTCCCATGAAATGTGGAGGTTATGGAAGCTACAATTCAAGGTGAGATTTTGGTAGGGAAACAGCAAAATCCTATCATTCTTCCTCGGCCCCTCCCAAATATCATGTCCTCACATTTCAAAACACAATTATGCCTTTCCAGCAGTCCCCCAAAGCCTTAACTCATTCCAGCATTAACCCAAATGTCCACAGTCCGAAGTCTCATCTGAGACAAGGCAAGTCCCGTTCACTGATGAGCCTGTAAAATCAAAAGCAAGTTAGTTACTTCCTACATACAATG
The DNA here is from genome assembly GCF_047675955.1 of Chlorocebus sabaeus. Classification (NCBI taxonomy): domain Eukaryota; kingdom Metazoa; phylum Chordata; class Mammalia; order Primates; family Cercopithecidae; genus Chlorocebus; species Chlorocebus sabaeus. Next base: position 112,031,137 of record NC_132912.1, read on the forward strand.
GAGGTACAGGCATTGGGTAGACATTGCAAATGGGAGAAATTGGCCAAAACAAAAGGGCTACAGGCACCATTCAAGTCCAAAATCCAATAGGACAATCATTAAAACTTAAAGTTACAAATTTATCTCCTTTGACTCCATGTCTCACATCCAGGTCACACTGATGCAGGAGGTAGGCTCCCATGGCCTTGGGCAACTCTGCCCCTGTGGCTTTGCAGGGTACAGCACCCCTTCGAGCTGGATTCACAGGCTGGCTTTGAGTGCCTGCAGCTTTTCCAGGTGTATGGTGCAAGTTGTCAGTGGATCTGCAATTCTGGGATCTGTAGAATGGTGGCCCTGTTCTCACAGCTCCACTAGGCAGTGCCACAGTGGGTACTCTGTGTGGGGACTCTGACTCCACATTTCCTTCTGCACTGCCCTAACAGAGGTTCTCCATGTGGTCCCTGGCCCTGCACCAAACATCTTCCTGGGCATCCAGACATTTCCAAACATCCTCTGAAATCTAGGCAAAGGTTTCCCAACGTTAATTCTTGACTTCTGCACACCTGCAGGCCCAACACCACGTGGAAGCTGCCAAGGCTTGGGGCTTGTGCTCTCTGAAGCAATGGTCTGTGCTCTATGTTGGCCACTTTTAGCCATGTCTGGGACACAAGGGAACAAGTCCCAAGACTGCATAGAGCAGCAAGGCCCTGGACTCGGCCCATGAAACCATTTTTTCCTCCTAGCCCTCCAGGCCTGTGATTGGAGAGGCTGCTGTGAAAACCTCTGACATGCCCTGGAGACATTTTACCCATTGTCTTGGTGATTAACATTTGGCTCCTTATCACTTATGCAAATTTCTGAAGCTGGTTTTATTTCTCCTGACAAAATGAGTTTTTCTTTTCTATGGCATCATCAGGCTACAAATTTTCTGAATTTTTATGCTCTGCTTCTCTTTTAAACATGAGTTCAAATTCCAAACCATATCTTTGGGCATACGTAAAACTGAATGCTTTTAACAGCACCCAAGTCACCTCTTGAACACTTTGCTGCTTAGAAATTCCTTTCACCAGATACCCTAAATTGTCTCTCTCAAGTTCAAAGTTCCACAGATCTCAAGAGCAGGGGCAAAATGCCTCCAGTCTCTTTGCTAAAACACAGCAAGAGTTACCCTTATTCCAGTTCCCAACAAGATCCTCATCTCTATCTGAGACTACCTCAACCTGCACTTCATTGTCCATATCACTAACAGCATTTTGGTCAAAGTCATCCAACAAGTCTCTAGGAAGTTCCAAACTTTCCTATATCTTCCTGTCCTCTTCTGAGCCCTCCAAACTATTCCAAATTCTGTCTGTTTTCCAGTTCCAAAGTCACTTCCACATTTTTGGTATCTTTACAGCAGCACCCCATTCTACCAGTACCAATTTGCTGTATTAGTCTGTTCCTATGTTGCTAATAAAGACATACCTGAGACTGGGTGATTTATAAGGAAAGAGGTTTAATGGATTCATAGTTCCACATGGCTGGGGAGGCCTCAAAATCATGGCAGAAGGCAAAGAAGAAGCAAAGGCATGTCTTACCTGGTGGAAGGCAAGAGAGCATATGTAGGAGAAGTACCCTTTATAAAACCATCAGATCCATGAGACTTATTCACTATCATGAGAACCCCATGAGAAAAGCCCAATCTCATAATTCAATTACCAAACACTGGGATCTTTCCATGACACACGGGGATTATAGGAACTAGAGTTCAAGATGAGATTTGTGTGGTAACACAGCCAAACCATGTCAGTTGGTAAGGACCTTCCAAGTGATCTAGCCTTTCGCATAATATCCATTACCCAGTCCCACACAAATTGTTGTCAGCAAAACAACTGAGCCCTCCTCCACTGTATCCCTTGATTCTCCTGTGAAGGGACTGAAGCTGTTCTGGTCAAACTCAATATGTTCTTATATATTTTAGGCATAAAATAGAGTTAGAAAGAGCTCTATGGACATTATAATGACAAATGGATATTGCCCTGACATTGTGACACCACCATGCGGAGAGCTGTGACACTTACATTGACAAAGCATACACAACGTAGAAGAAAAATCACCCTTTGTGCAGAACTTTAGCAATTGTAAGAAATGTTTGAAAGGACCCAGGCCTGAGTGGTAGCACTTGTCAAGTTAGTAGATTTTATGGTATCCTAGAAAGAAGATCCAGGACTCCAGTGAGTGAGTGGATTTATGTTCCATTATTGGTTTTTTGTTTTTGTTTTTGTTTTTGTTTTTGTTTTTTTGTCCATCATGTTCTTTATCTTTTACCACATTCTTGGAAGCAGGATTCTTCTGAACCGTTGTTTCAAGCTGTCTTCTTTTCAGATTTCTCTTTTATCATAATATTGACTAAATTTCCCTATGTCTTGTCTTCCCAAATCAACCATTAGTCCTTGGAGGACATGGACTATGCCTTTTACTTCTCTTGTTTCTCTCACAGCTCCTGGAAGATCATGCACATGAAGCAGGAGCTCAGTAAACATTTATTATATGAAAAATAGATTGATATATAGATTAACAGATCTATGTAAAATTAACAATTTTATTTTCAGATTAACTATTTAAAGTTGTTTTATGAATTATTTCAGCCATCCAAACAGGATGATTAACACAAGGAATAACTGAAACTGCTGCAAAAACTCACAAATTGAATACCTGTGAGCTCCTCCCAGTTCACATCCCCATCACTCCTTCTCAGAGATGACTAGTATATCGAACATGGTGTTTATCGTTCACACGAATCTCTTCATACCTTCACTAGTTATATATGGTCCCTAAGTATTTTTAAATGTTATTTTCACATGCTGGTAAACGACAGAGCAGGAGCATCGCCATCTTGGATAAGCACCGTCATTTTAAAGTTCACTTTGATCAAAAACTGCCTAAATCCACAAGGCATCAGCCTAATGGCTAAGGTCACCATGACCATAAACCACAAATAACATCTCTGACCAGAAACATTCTAAACCACTCCGCAACCAGAGACATGCCAGCCCCAAGATAACTTCTCTTCTGGCCAGAGAGATGTCAGCCCCAAGAAAACCTCCCCTCTGACCAGAGACATTCCAACCCTGCCACAAACTTCCCTACACAGAAACATTCCAAGCTTATGATAAGCTCTCTCATCCTCAAAAATCCAATGATACTCTTAGTCTGTAAGAGACAGCACTGCTGACCAAAATCGGCCAGAAGCCCCTCTCAAGCTTATTCTCCAAAATAAACCTGTCTTTGACTGTGGGGCTGCTTTTTGTATTTCTTTCCTCTTTAACTCTTACAGTAAATCTTATAAAATATTATATTACTCTGAAAATTTCATTTATAATCAAGGATATTATGAAGTTAGTTTAGGTTGATATACATCCTTGTAGTTCAACTGTTTTCACTGCTAAATTGTATTTTGGTGTGTGAAAATAGCATAATTATTCTTTACACATAAATGGAAGTGGGTATTCTTCCAAATTTTTACTATTACACACAAAGTTGTTATAGACATTCTTTCCATGTCTCTGTGTACATAGTGAGTGGATTTTTATAGGGTAAATCCCTTGGGGTGAATTTTTATGGTCACAGAGAATAAGCATTCTCAGTTATACCAGGGATCACTGTATAACTCTCCAAAAGGGGTATACCAATCTATTCTCCCATAAATCCTCATTTTGTAAGATTCCAGTTTTGTAACACCAGTTTCTAGCCATCTGGGTACTGACTTCAAGCGAGGATACTCTTTGCTGCCAAGCTTGCCAAAAGACTCTCTCAAAGCTTCTAGGATGTGTTGGTGTCAGTTCAAAGGCAGGAACTCCAGCCACCATGGTACTCTAGTCCTTCACTGCAGCTTCCTGAGCACAAGCCACAGTGTCAGCTCAGTGTTCCAGGTATAAGCTTTACCTTCCAACCCTCAACTATTATATCTCTTTTATTTTAAGTATAGATTCCCATCAAAATTGAAAGTTGCCTTTAATGTCAAAGAAAGAGACGCATTTATCTAAAAGTGATCTGTGTGTTAGCAGGACTGACTGTGATTCTATTTGTATGCTCCAGGTCTTTCTGGGTCCTCAGTGCATTAACATTCTGTAACATTGTGTTGTGAGACTAAAGCATCCCAGCACAACAACATGAGTGCTGAGTTTCAACATCATTTTTAACTTACTGCCTCCTCCATGAAATTGATTAAATATGTAATGCCTCAGAATACAGTTATTACAGTAAATCAGACTGTGTAGTTGCAAGGTCACATTCAGTGGAAACCTGTGATAGATGATCAATTCTATCATAAAGACGTGCTGTCCACAGCAGTCCATCCTGAACTGTTGTGCTATTACTATTTGTATTTCTTTTTCTTCTCACATGACTATTCACTTCTGATCTCCTTTGAAAACTGCAACCCACAAACGAGATGACGTCTGTTAGGGAGGTTTTAAATCATTTTTCATCTTGTTTTTCACTATGTTTCTCCTTAGCCTTTTTTCTAAATAATGATTTGAAGTAACTAAAACTTCAATTGGTTTGATTTCCATGTTTTTATTGTAAAATATTCTGGAAGAATAAAATACATATAGAAAAGTGAACTAATAAAAATGTATAGATGATTAGACAACCCCTGTAACTGGCACACAGATCAAGAAACAGAACAATCCTAGAACCACAGAGGCTGTTCTGTGTCCCCTTCTGATCACCTCAGTCCCCCACCCCAGGGTGTCCATTGTTTATGTGTTTGCTTTAAATTATATGATGTAATACACTATCTACACTAAATTTCTCCTTCTTAAATATGAGTTCAGTACTGCCCAGCAAGCAAATGAATCACTCAAGGTCACACAAGGAGCTACTGCAAGGACAAACTCAGGCTTCTTGATGCCTTGTCCACACCCTATTCCACCTATACCATACTGCACTGATCTCAATTTCTCTCCCACTGAAAAGTGGCAAGAGATTCAGTGACTCGTTGAATGAGGACACATTCCTCTTCATTCAAAAAGTTAAGACTGTCCAGTTTGAATGTTGTCACCCAGGGCGGATTCCCTCATCCTTTGGCACCTCTGTTATCCTAGTTGGAACTTGGTGTCTTACATACACGGAAAGGAAATCTTTCTCTCTTGATCTCCATCTCTCTCTCTCTCTCTCTCTCTCTCTCTCTCACACACACACACACACACACACACACACACACACACAGGTTTTATGATCCCCCAAATAAAGCATAAAAGTTTTAAAACAAAGCATGGGGTCTTGTTTATAACCAGAGCTCATCGGCTCATCTGGTGGAAGCACCCAACTAGATAGTACTTTTGTTGCGTGAGTCTTCAATCTGAAGAAAAATACAGTGATTTAAAAGCCAGGCTCGTAAAAATTACATAATCTCAAGTTTAGAAACTCTAAGAATATGTGCTAAAATTGTTGGTTTATTTCCAATATTCCCACATTGCCTGCCTCCCTTTCTGTGACATCATTCCCTAAATATTCAAGTTAATTGAGGTTTCAGTATGGTATGGCATAATAGAAAGAACTTAAAATTTTAGCATCAGATAAACAGGGTTCTAATCCCAGTTTTCCCTTATTGGAGTGTGTGATCTCATGTACAGCTTATGTGACTTAGCTCTTGAAGTCTTGTGTTCTTCATCTGCTAAACGGAGAAAATAAAACATACCTCCCTACTCCCTGCCTTTCAATTACCACTCCGTAGCTCTGAGGCTGGTTAGAGGTCCAGTAGGGAATCCAGAAAACCCTAAAGTGGACACAGACTCAGCCAAGAAAGTTATTAGTGACTGACAAGATAGCATTTACTCACATTCCACATTGGCTGCCCCTACTGGGATGTCTCTGGGACACAATTTGTCACCCGAAAGTGGGAGATGCTCTGAGAATTCTGAAGGCCCTACAGACTGCTCCCTACCTCAGGCTCCTTACCTGCCTGGGGGCTTCAGAAGAGCATGAGGGCACAGGTGTTTCTCAGTATCGGCTTTGTAGAATCCTTGACTGAGTTTCCCTCTGCTCTATTGCCTCCCACCTCCCAGAAAAAGCAGTGACCTCTTGGAACCCAATGACCCTCCTCCTTAGAGCTGAGCCTCCCCACATCCTATTATCAAAATAACCTCTCTTCAATAGGTAGAGTCATGAAATGAGGAGTGTATTATGTGTGCAGTGAGAAGTGGAGGATGAATTCCAGCCCTACAACTTGTTCACTATATGAATTGGAGAACTCATTCAGCATCTCTAAGCCTCAGTTCTCTCATCTGTAAATCTCAGATAATAGTTTAGTAGGTACAAATGATTTATATAGACATGTCTAGCATGTAAGAGGTGCTCAGGAACCTACTGTGTTTTCTTTTTACTTACAGATACAGGTGCAAGTTCCTATTCCCGGTTATCACAAGCACCACACGTGTGCCTCTGTCCTGGCTGATGGCCATTTGCTGTCCTCTGTGTATGCCTGCTCACCTTTGCCCCACTGCCTAGACAGGTCAAGTTATCTCACTTCCTCCCTATCAATCCAAAGTCCTACCCCTTCTTCAACGCCTTCCTCATACACAAAACCCACCGAGAGGCCCCAGCCCACACCAGCCTCTTTTCTCTGAAAGCTATTTTCAATTCCACCTAGGTTAGCACTTAGCCATCAGCTAATCATTTCAGGCACAATAATTTTATCTTCTTCATTGTCCACTTTATAATGAAAGTGACATCATGAGCTTCTAGCAAACTCCCCAGGGTGTTTTACATTGTACCAAGCACAAGGCAATTACTTTGAGTTAAACTTAAGAGCTGACATAAGTCTAAAAATTTTGACTGTAAGTCTAAAAATGGCACAGACTCCAATTATGTCCACAGGTGGATAGTTCTCTTAATTCCATCATAACTCTCTATTCATTACTTCATAGACATTCTTCCAAGAACTATAAATCACGCACTTCACTGGGAATAGAGTTGAAGGAGACAGACTCATACCCTGCTCCAGTGTGGTCCATATTCTAGTGAGAAATGAGCAGGTGTAAACAGGTGTCTCAATGGCGGTTGGTGCCAAAGATCCAGAGGAAGAACAGTGCTCTGCTCCATTGGGGAAGATAATTGAGAGATCCTTGGCAAGCTGATAAGAAGGTGATGAGAAGAAACAAGAGGGAGAGGAGCATCAGGGAAGGCAGAGGGTGTTGTGACAGGTCCTCTTCCATGACTCACTCTCCTTCACAATCTCTAGTGGTGTAGTGTACTCCTGAGTGCTTGTAAAGAGTGATGATTGTTTCCATTGCTGTCTCATTGAAACAAAGTCCTTTGGTGAGTTTCCAGTTGAGATCCATGTAAAGCAGGATGGTTTTGTCCCCATTTTCTTTTCCGGCTCTAAATTCAGGACTTTCAGAAAATAACATCTTCCCATGCCCTCTCTCCTCACCTCAAATACCCTGTGGGTAATAGCTGATATTAGCTGATTCCCTGTGGAGGGATTGGATGCCCTCAGGCCATTGAATTAAAAGGTTTGATTCAATTTTACCAACATCTCAAAAAAGAAGAAGGCATCTAGGTGACATCTGTGTCACTCAAGTAGGTGACAATGGAAGTGCAGAATAAGATCCATCCATGATGCAGGAAGGACAGGGTGCTATGAGAGCGCAGAGGATGTTGCCCAATGTAACCCGAGGAGTGGGAGGATGGTGGGGGCTTTCCATCAGAAATGACTTTAACATTGAGCCTGAGAACTAAGTAGGAGAAAAGCAAGGCAGGAGGAAAACAGATGAGATTTTAGCATGTTTATCTTATAAAGTAGTTGAGAAAGGAGGGATAAATAATGAATTTAGGGGACAAATGTCTATGTCAATGACATTGAGAGCAATAACCAAAAGCAAAGTATTCAATCCAGTCCTTACAGTGTAACCTAAGTTGACTGAGGGTAGTAGTGGGGTTTCTACTTGACAGTTCAGTGTCCCTATGAGGATTATTAGGACGTGAGGGTTGTTGAAAAATCTTCTAAAGAACACCAAATATGTTCCTAATAGAGAAAATTGTCTCAGGTTTGACTACATTTCTAAGCTATTGGACAACCAATTTCTGGGGTAGTTGAAGAAGCCAAGATAAGCCCAAGAGAAGACTTTTCATATAAGCAAAAATCTTTAGAATGACCTCTTTACATCTGTCAAGTAAGAAAAGTTTTGTCTTTGATTACCATTTCCCCAAACACCAGACTTTCCATTTGTCTATCAAGGTGTCCAGAAGTGTCTTAGGCCCCTAGTCGGTGGTTTTAATATACTTTCCGTCAAAAGTCCCATTGCCCCTATAACTTATTCTCAGCTGTTGGAGAATATAAAAGATCTGATATTATACTCCTATTGAGTTTTAATAGCTGGTAAAACATATTACCTTGCCTCTTTATGTTTGCCTTTAACATACAGGAATTACAGCCACTGCTATGAAGATGTAGAGAGGAATATTTCAGAGATTGGGGTGGGGTACCATTTGTGTCACAGAGAAAAACTTTTTATTGCTTCAACTTCTCACCACTTTGACTCAAAATGAGGCCACTTCATGACCAAGACACCTTTTCTCACTGCCTTAAGCACACACACACACATGCACACTCATGCACACATGTGAACGTGTACACACATACAGATGCACATTTACAGCAAACAAAGACCTAGCCAGAGACGCTAATCAATCCTGTCTCATTTCACAACATTTGATCCATTCTGCCTGATTTTTGTCAGGAATATCAGTTCTAACATTATACACCACAGTTTTTCTGCCCAAATCATTTTTTCCCAAGCCCCTAAAAATTATTTCAGGAGAAATTACATTATACATTAAACAAAATAATTTGCTTCCCAGACAGATTTCAGACTTCAGGTATTCTTAAGCTGATACTATATCATGAAGTAATTGTGTAATTAGGAATACATTTGTCAAGTAGATAATTATTATGCTTAGAACATGAAAAAATGGCTTTTTAAAGAGAGAAATAAAAAAATGATATTAAGAATTTTAATGGATCAAATGAAAGCTTCAAGTTTTATTAGATAGAAATAAATGGCCCTAACCAGAATTGGTTTTATGGGTCTGTAAGTCCATTTTAAATAGGGTCAGATAATGAGTTTGAGGGTAAGTCTGATCTGGATGAATTCCCATTAATACACTTTTGCAGCATTAAGTTGGCCATGACCCAAATCAAAGCCTGTCTGTTAGTGTCTGCCCTTTTCCTCCCCCTCTTCCTCTTCCATCAAGCCCAGCTTGTCATAGATGGTTTACTTCTTCCTGGCTCCATCTCCACCCTAGTCAAAAACACTCTCCTCTCTTGCCTGAACTAATCCAACAACCACCCAGTCAGTTCCCACATCCATTCTTTGTTTCTCTTGCTGCTGTGCTTTTTATTGCAGTAAAATTCATATAAAATTTGCCATTTTAGACTGTAAAATCCAGTGGCTTTTAGTACATTCATGGTACTGTGCAACCACTACCTATATCAAGTTCCAAAACATTTTTATCACCCCAAAGAGGACCCCATCCTTATTAAGAAGTCAGTCCGTATTCTCTCCTCCTCCAGCTCTGGCAACGGCCTATCTTCTTTCTTTCACTATGGATTGACATATTCTGTATATTGCATATAAATGGAATCATAAAATATGCGACTGTTTGTGTCTGGCTTCTTTCATTTAGCATGACTTTTCAAGGTTCATCTACATTATACGTATATAAACACTTCATTACTGTTTTATGGTGATGAATATTCTATGGTGTGCATATACTGCAATTTGTTTATTCATTTATCTCTTGACAAACATTTGGGTTCCAAGAAATCTACTTTTTGGCTACTGTGAATACTGCTTCTATCAACATTCTTGTACATGAATTTGAGTATCTGTTTTCAATTCTTTCGGCTGTATACCTATGAGTGAAATTGCTGAATCATGTGGTAATTCTATGTTGAACTTTTCGAGAAATCACCAACTGTTTCTGACAGCCACTGCACCACTTTACATCCCCACAAGGAGTGGTTAAGAATTCTGATTTCTCCATATCTTGTTAACACTTATTTTCTGGATTTCGAATTGTTTTATATATTATAATAGCCATCCTAGTGTGTGGGAAGTAGTAGCTCATTGTGGTTTTAATTTGCATTTTTCTAATGACTAATGATTTTGAACATCTTTTCATATGTATATTGGACATTTATATATCTTCTTTGGAGAAATGTTTATTGAAGGTCTTTACCTATTTTTTAATTGGATTTGTTTTTTTCATTAACTTGTAAGAGTTCTTTATATATTCTGTATACTAGACCCCATCCACATACGATTTGCAAATATTTTCTCTCATTCTGTAGGTTACCTATTCACGTTCTTTATATATATATATATATATATATATATTTTTTTTTTTTTTTTTTTTTTTTTTTGAGACAGAGTCTCACATTATCACCGGGGCTGGTGTGCAGTGGCGCCATCTCAGCTTGCTGCAACCTCTGACTCTGAGGTTCAAGCAATTCTCTTGCCTCAGCCTCCCAAGTAGCTAGAATTACAGGCACCTGCCACCATGCCCAGCTAGTTTTTTTTGTATTTTTAGTAGAGATGGGGTTTTACTATGTTGGCCAGGCTGGTCTCAAATTCCCAACCTTGTGATCTGCCCATCTCGGCCTCCCAAAGTGTTGGGATTACAGGCATGAGCCACCACACTTGGCCTCTTTATAATATTCTTAAATGCACCTAGGGTTTTTTGTTTTGTTTATTTATTTCTTGAGATGGGGTCTTACTCTGTCAATCAGGCTGGACTATAGTGGTGCAATCACAGCTCACCGAAGTCTTCAACTTCTGAGCTCAAGTAATCCTCTCTCCTAGCCGAGTAGCTAGGTCCGCAGGTGCACACCACCACACTCAGCTAATATTTTTTTTTTAAGTTTTATTTTTGTAGAGATGGAGTGTCACTTCCTTGCCTAGGCTGGTCTCAAACTCCTGACCTTAATCAATTCTCCTGCCTTGGCCTCCCAAAGCACTGGGATTACAAGCATAAGCCAGTGTGCTTTGCTGTTTTGTTTTGTTTTTTTAATACTAATTTTGATGATATCTAATTTATTTATATATTTTTCTTTTGTTGCTTACACTTCATATGTCAAATTTAAGAATCCATTGTCCAAAGATCATACAGATTTGCCTCTATGTTTTTCTCCAGGAGTTTTACAGTTTTCACTCTTACATATAGATCAAGAATTCATTTTAAGTTAATTTTTGTATGTAATGTTAGGTAGGGGCCCAAATTCATTCTTTTGTATTATGTGAACATCAAGTTTTCACAGCACCACATATTGAAGAAATTATTCTTTTCTCAATGAATGGTCTTGGCACCCTTGTGAAAATCAATTAGGCATAGATATATGATTTTTGGATTCTGAATGCTTATCTAATGGTCTATTTGTATATCTTTATGCCAGTACTGCACTCCTTCAATCACTGTAGCTTTGTAGTAGGTTTCAAAATTGGGAAATATATAAGAACCCTCCAACTTTGTTCTTTTGAATATTGTTCTGCCTATTTGGAATCTCTTGTAATTTTGTATAAGTTTGTGGATCAACTTTTCCAAAATGGGATTCCACCAGAATCACGAAGGGTGCCACAGATCCCAGGGAGGAGAATGTGGACTCAACCCCAAATCATTCCATGTGGTTGGAGAAAGTATTTTGATGTTTTCAATCTTTTCCATGTATTAACATTTATCTGTGACCCAACATATCCCAGAGAACGTTCTATATACACTTGAGAATAATGTGAATTATATTATTTTGGTGTGGAGTGTCCTGCATATGTCTGCTAGGTGTATTGGTTTATAGTGTTGTTCAACTCCACTACTCCTTTTTTTTGTATTTTGTCTACTTGTTCTATTATTTAATGTGGAGTAATGAAATCTCCAACTATTATTGTAGAAATGTCTATTTCTTTCTTCAATGCTATTAATTTTGGACTTGTATCTTTTCCTTTGTCATTTATATAATTATAATTATTACATCTTCTTGGTGGATTGATACTTTTATTGGTGCATAATGTCTTTCCTTGTCTCTGGTTATAATTTTTATCTTAAAGCATATTTTGTCTAGTGTTAGTATAACCATTCTAGCTCTCTTTGGTTATTCTTTGCATAGGATAAGTTTTTCAGCCTTTTAGTTTCAACTTATTTGTGTCTGTGGGTCTAAAATGAATCTCTTATAGAGAGCATGTAGTTGGATTGTAGTTGTTTTTGCTTTTTATCCATTCTGCCAATTTCTGACTTTTAATTGGAAAGTCTAATCCATTTGCATTTTTTTCACAATTCTTTTTTTAAACATTTTCCATAAGTTATTGGAGCACAGGTGGGATTTGGTTACATGAGTAAGTTCATTAATGGTGATTTGTGAGATTTTGGTGCACCCATACCCGTGTATATACAGCACTATGTTTGTAGTCTTTTATCCCTTGCCCCCTTCCACTTTTTCCCCCAAGTCTCCAAAGTCCATTGTATCATTCTTATGCCTTTGTGTCCTCATAGCTTAGCTTCCACATATCAGTGAGAAGACACGACGTTTGGTTTCCCATTCCTGAGTTACATCTATGTGATAGTCACTTTCCTCTTGCTGCTTTCAAGATTTTCCCTTCAGTTTGACATACTTTATTTAAAATATGTCATGTGTCTTGCAGTAGATCTCTTTGAGTTTATTCTTCTTGGAGCTCACTGAGGTTTTTGAAAGTGTAGATTTATCTTTTTAAAATTACATTTGCAAAGTTTCAGTCATAATTACGTCACACATTTTTTCTTCTTCTTTCTCTCTCTCCTCTCCTGAGACTCACATCCCCAAATTCATTCTTGTACCCTCCAATTTATTCTTCACACTGTGGTTATGTCAGAGAAATAGCAATTTATGTGTATGTGTGTGTATATATGTGTGTGTGTGTGTGTGTATTTAGAGGGAGACAGAGTCAGAATTTATTTATTTAATTATTATTAACTTTTGATTTCGGTTCAGGGTAGTACATGTGTAGGTTATATAGGTAAACTGCATGTCACGGGGTTTGTTGTACAGATTATTTCATCAGCCAGGTAATAAGCATAATACCCGAGAAGTCTTTTTATATCCTTTCCTTCCTCCTACCCTCCACCCTCAAGTGGACCCCAGTGTTTGTTATTCCCTTCTTTGTGCCCATGTGTTCTCATGTTTAGCTCCCACTTATAAGTGAAAACATGCAGTATGTGGTTTTCTGTGCCTGCATTAGTTCAATTAGGATAACGGCCTCCAGCTCCATCCATGTTGCTGCAAAGGACATGATTTTGTTCTTTTTTAAGGTTGCTTGGTATTCCATGATGTATATATACTACATTTTTTTTAAATTCAGTCTACCATTAATACGCATATAGGTTGATTCCATGTCTTCGCTTTCATGAATAGTACTGCAATGAACATTATGATAGAACAATTTATATTCCTTGGGTATATACCCAGTAATGGGATTGTTGGATTGAATGGTAATTTTGTTTTACGTTCTTTCAGAAATCACCACACTGCTTCCCACAATGGCTGAATTAATTTACATTCCCACCAACAGGATATACGCATTCTTTTTTTTCTGCAACCTCACCAGCATCTGCCGTGTGTTGACTTTTTAATAATAGCCATCCTGACTGGTATGTAATGGTATCTCAGTGTGGTTTTGATTTGCGTTTCTCTAATAATTAGTGATGTTGAGAATTTTTTCATGTGCTTGTTGTCCACACATATATCTTCTCTTGAGAATTATCTGTTCATGCCCTTTTTAATGGTGTTATTTGGTTTTGATTATTAATTTGTTTAAGTTTCTTATAGATTCTGGATATTAGATCTTTGTTGGATGCACAATTTGTGAACATTTTCTCCCATTCTGTAGGTTGTCTGTTTACTCTGTTGATAGTTTCTTTTGCTGTGCAGAAGTTCTTTAGTTTAATTATGTCCCATTTGTCAGTTTTTTTTTTCTCAATTGCTTTCAGCATCTTCATCACGAAGTCTTTGCCGGGGCCTATGGGCAAAATGGTATTGCCTAGATTTTCTTCTAGGGCTTTTATAGTTTTGGGTTTTACATTTAATTACTTAATTCATCTTGAATTGATTTTTGTATATGGTGTAAAGAAGGGGTCCAGTTTCAAAAAGTGCCTTTAGAAGTACTCTTCTTGTCACCCCTTCCCTAGTGCATTTGCATATGCTTTTTCTTTGCCTTGTAGGCTTTTCGTTTTCCTAATTCCACCACTTCTTTTACATGACTATTTCCATTCATTCTTCAGATCTCAGCTTAGCCATTACTTTCTCAGGAAAACCTTCTCTGAAACCCTGTCCAGATCTCATGTCTCTTTATTTACACTGGTAGCACCATGTACCTTCCTTTGTAGCACTTAAGTAACTTGCAATTTTATATTAAATTCTCTTTTCTAAATGTTTTTCTCCCTTTATAGATGAGAAACTCCATCAGAGCAGGCCTCACTTCTGCTTGTGCTAATCATTCTTTTTCCTCTACCTATCATGTTGCCTGGCACAAAGGAATATTCACAAATAGCCAATGAATAAATGGATATCACAAAGAACCAATAAATAAATGACCATTGTTGGTCATTGCTTTCTCATGAGGCATGAGTACACTGTCTTCCTAGCGTACCCATCTCAAAGAATGCATATGCTGCCTTTCTACTGTACATCTATTTCTGTAAGAGCTTAGGCATAGAGTGTGGGAAGAGAATTATCATTTCTTGTGTCACTATTAAGTCTTAGGCTGCTCTTAGTAACTCTTATCCTATTTTTTGTTTATTAGGTATTTTTTTCATGGAACTTTGTCATACACTGGGCAGCATTCTAGCTCCTACAGAGACATATGTGGGGAAAAAAAAACTCAGTCTTTTTATACTAGACATTTGTCACTCATTTTTGCTGCCCAGTGCTGAATTTCTTTCTTAAGTTGGGTAATTCTTCATTTCTTGTGTCAATCACATAAGGTGAAAATGCTGAGTACTCACCTCCCTACCCTGCATTAAAGGTAGGATGTGAGAATTTCACCTAGACTCTGCTAATCAGAGGCACCCACACTGAACTTGGACTTCGAAGCTGGTGAAACAATGAAATAGGACTATTGAAGATCCTATTCCGTCAAGACTGATGGGAAGAGTGACAGACATAGCCACACTCAGTATCCAGAGGCAGTGTTGTTCACAATTCTAGTAGCCCCTTTAAGTGCCTTGGAGCAGAGGTGTCTTCATGTGATTGGTTTTGTGCATGATTTGGTCATTTTTCCTGGCTTTATTACATTCATTGCTTGTTCTCTAGTCTGCTATAGATTCTGCAAACTGCCAACATTCTTTAATAAATTCATTTTCTGCTCAAATTATGAAAAGGCAGTTACTTTGCTTGCAACGGAGAAACTTCATAGTTACACTGTCCTCATTGCAAAGGACTGACATATGATAGCATGTGTGCCAAATCTGGCCATTGCCTTAAAGTATTATTGGAATATAGCCATGCTTATTCATTTGCATGTTGTTCATGGCTGCCTAGAGCTATCATAGCATAGTTGAGTCAATAGAGACCAAATGTCCCACAAAGCCTAAAATATTTACTGTCTTACTCTTTCCAAGAAGAGATTGCAATCCCTACCCTAGAAAGAAGAGTATACAATTAACATGCTATTATAACACATTTTAAGCTTTTATTAAGATACGTATTTCAGTGACATATTATTTTTCATTTCTACTATCTTAAGGTGGTGTTTTATAAGTAAGTTACCCCAACAACTTTCAAAAATATTTATGTTAAGACATAGTTCCTTGGGTAATGCGCTTGTTACACAAAATGAGATTTTGTTTCAAATGTGTCTTAACAAGGGAGGCCTTTGGCATAAGGATAGGAAAATCAGTGAAGAAGTTTCTTTTCTCTTAGGCTTGACTTTGGTATTATCATAGATCCTGAGGATCGTAAGAAGCCTTAAAATTTACCTACATTAATGCTGATCTAATGCTTGAATCTTCTTCACACTAAGTGACCACCATTTCTTTACACTTCTTCACTGATAGATAATGCATATATTCTCAAGGAAAACTAACCTCTTATGGTAAGCCCTGATTGAAACGAGGCTTGGCATTAAGTCAAAATCTGTTTCAATTCACCAAGTCCTCCCAAAAAATAGATTTAATTCCTTTCCCATATTAGTGCACTTAAGTATTTGAGAACGACCCTGTCTTCCTGGCTTTTTAAAAACTGGAACAACAGAACATTGTAAGAGATTTATCAAAGCTGTCTGAGGATTTTATCCACATTTTCGCATTAACGTCGCACAGTGAAACTAGACAGAGGATAGTATTATCATTCCTCTTAGACAACTTGTCCAGTCCGAGTTCATAGCTGGTAAGTGGTGTGCTTGAGCTTCTGATGGCTTTCCATTACGGCAAACAATATTTTGACTTAAATCACATAGATTTTCCATATGGCAATCAATATTTTGTATCTTCACAAGCTTTCCTTCACCATGCCAATGATCTCTCTT
Organism: Chlorocebus sabaeus; assembly: GCF_047675955.1. Lineage (NCBI taxonomy): Eukaryota > Metazoa > Chordata > Mammalia > Primates > Cercopithecidae > Chlorocebus > Chlorocebus sabaeus. Next base: position 112,047,648 of record NC_132912.1, read on the forward strand.
GGCATTTGTCTTCCCAAGCCAGAGAGATTCCCACATGCACAATTACCTTGTTTTTATTTTATCATGCCCTCATATGACAACTAGAAATCCCTTAACCTTCCCTCCACTGCTTCCGCTTCAAGCATGTCCTTTGAGCTGCCCCTCCCACATCATTTTAATGTTGCTGATGTCATTGCTATGTCCAGAATGCAGTGTCTATAGTGTCAAATAATTCTGTCACTTACCAGTTGTGAGATTTTTGGCAATTATATTTTTGACCTATGACTTCACAATTGCTTCTCACTTTCTGTGCCTTAATAAAATTTATATAATATCTATGCCTGATTACAGTGAGGGTTAATTAAAATCTTACATAAAGTACTAAAGAATAAGAGCCAAACACATCATTATTACTGTAAGTACCCTTGAAAATATAACCATATATTTCCTACAGACATCTCTGCCGGAAGAAAAACTTCCAATTCTACAGTAATGAAAATAAGGCATTGACATAAGCAATCTAGCATCAAAATTTATTTTTATCTTCTTATTGGAAGAGCAATTTAAACTTTTGAAGAACAACTTGAAGACGAAGTATATATAAAATTCACTCCACACATCAAGTCCATGCAATTAGATTCAGTACAGAACATTTTTTTCATTGTGGAAATAAACCAATATAAAGAAAAGTTCTCTTATGTATCAAATATATATATTTATCTAAGCCTAAAGATGAGAAGATTCTCTACCAGGGCCCAACAAGTCTTTCTGACTGCACGAGGCATCGTGCAAGATGAGATGATTTGTAAATGCAATTTCATTTAAGAAAACAAGAAAATCTTCACATCCAGAGAAATGGCCAAAACTAAATACTCTTTAATATACTGAGATTTAGGTTTTATTAGTAGGTTGAAAATTAGGTAACACTAGCAAGGTGACTGTGGGCAATTTGTTTCATTGCTACAAACCTCATTTCCTTTAAGTATAAGAATATAAAATGTTGAGATCTACCTCATTTGTTGTGAAAGTAAAATGAAAAAAACAAAAAAACAAAAAAACAACTTGCATGAGACCCAAAGGCAAGTACTCAGTAATTGATAGCTATAAATAGGAAGTAGTAAAATATAGTAGTTACTATGGTGTCTTGTTAATGGTGTAAACTTAATCAAATTATTTAACTCAATTAATCTCTACCTGTTTTCACATCTGTAAAAGAGGAATATAATTATATTACTTATTACCAAAGGTAGTAAAGGGAATTAAACTAGGTAATATGTATAAAGCACCTAGGACAATGTCTGGTGCCTGGTGAGCCTTTGGTGAATATTGATCACTGTCATCATCATTATCACTATTGCATCAAAAATACATTTTTCTCTTACCAGTGAATGTTAGCCAAATACTAAATCATTTTCAACAGTGATATTTTTTCTTTAAATTTTAAGAAGACATCAAGTAAAAGTTAAAACTAATACTGAGAAAACATTATCTTCTTAAGATTAAAAGTCAGCCTGGCGCAGTGGCTCATTCCTATAATCCTAGCACTTTGGGAGGCCAAGGTGGGAGGATTGCCTGAGCTCAGGAGTTCAAAGCCAGCCTGGGCAAAACAGTGAAACCCTGTCCCTACAAAAGTACAAAAACTAGCTAGGCATGGTGGCACATGCCTGTATTCCCAGCTACTCGGGAGGCTAAAGCAGAATTGCTTGAACCTGGAAGGCGGAGGTTGAAGTGAGCCAAGATCATGCCACTGTACTCCAGCCTTGGCGACAGAAGGAGACTCTGTCTCAAAAAAAAAAAAAAAAAAAAAAAAAGTCACTGTGACCTTGGAACACCATTTCCAACACTGCTGTTAATTCCTGGCTTCCAAATCCCAGACACTGGCTTATTAGGTGGATCCCTTTGTTCCCTCTGATGTTCAACATCAACACTGAAGCAATCATACAAAACTCTGGGAAAAAAGGTTATGGTATTTCATGAATTGGTTAAAATAGGCATTTCAGGCATTTTTAATATAAAAGTTTCTAAATTGTTAGTGTTTTCCTAAGTGGTATTTGATAGCAAAAATCAATATCTGCATGTATAATAATTATTTTTCATGGTAAATAAACTGTGTACGTTGACTGAGTATGATAATTACACAGTCAAATCCCATTTTCTCAGATCCATCTATATGCCCTGGTTTCAGCTGCATAGGGTGCCATCCAAGATGGTGGGATTTATTTCACCTCTAATTGTGCCATGGCAGCCAGCTTTATAGAAACTACAGCTGTAATATCCACTTTTCAAAAAGGTACAAAATCATGGCATCACTTATCTAGGAGATTATATGCACAATGAAGAGAATGACTTACATGTTGACAAAAGCAGCCTTCCTTCCCTATTAAAGGTTTTATAGAGACCTGGGATGCAATTCAGATGTCTAAAACCCGAACGGTGTGTTCAAGACCTTAATCCCTAAGGAACTGGCCATCAGACAACACGAGTTGCATCTCCTTTGTGCAATTTGTGGTGGTTTGCTTTTTCATGCCCTAACATACGCAGCATGCATTAAAAACTCTTTGTGGCTGTTTCAAGATCTGAGTCTCTGATTTCACGTAATTCACCAGAGGCAAATAATGATTTTTGAGCTCAGGACAAGGCATTAAGGCATTCTATTTAGTACTACCCTTTCTTTTTTTTTTTTTTTTTTTTTTTTTTTGATCTGCCATTAGTGTCACTGTGGTACTGGCTGACTGGTTTCTATTTACTCAATTTACTCACATGAAATTTATGCTAAAAATCATTTGCTCTAGGAGGTGTCTTATTTTATGTAACTTTCTAAAGCATATCATATGTCCCAGTCCTCAGAATGTGTATATTTGAGACCTAAGGCTTGCGTTTATGAAAAATTAATTTTTTATTATCATGCATGAATTGAATATCATTAGATGAGCCAGGGAATGGCCAGCAGAGCTAAGTTACTGGAAAGTAGCCTTTAGCATTAGCTTTTCTAGGTCTAAATGCAAAATATACTACTAAAAAGCTGCATAACCTCAGTGACTTTGTGAGAACTTCTTAGTCTGGATGGCAAACCAGGGCATCTATGGAAATTTCAAGATGGACTAGGAATGTGGTAGGTGAAAAGTAGGGAGCACTGTGTTACAGGCAGAGAGACTAGCTTGTGCAAATATTCTGAAGAGGGAAAGAGAATGTGGCAAATTCAAGAATCACATAAATGAGACCACTGTGACTCAAAATAAGAAGTAGGAATGTAGCTGGAATTAAGGCTGCACGGATTCAAAGGAAAGTGAAGTCTATGGATGTCTTTATAAGCCATCATGAGGGATTTGATTTTTCTTTAAAAACAAATTATGAATTGAAAGTGACTGTTTGATAGATACAGGGTGTTCTTAGAGGGTGACAAAAATATTTTAGAACGAGATAGAGAAAATGATTGCACAACACTCTGAATATACAATATACTACGTGTCACTGAATTGTGCACTTTAAAATAATTAATTTTTGTTATGTGAATTTCATCTCACTAAAAGGACATTTTAAAACTTATTATTTTAAAAATTAGGCCAGGCGTGGTGGCTCACGCCTGTAATCCTAGCACTTTGAAAGGTCAAGGCAGGTAGACCTCAAGGTTGGGAGTTCAGGACCAGCCTGACCAACATAGTGAAATCCTGTCTCTACTAAAAATACAAAAAATTAGCTGGGTATGGTAGTGGGCATCTATAATTCCAGCTACTTGGGAGGCTGAGGCAGAAGAATCTCTTGAACCCGGGAGACAGAGGTTGCAGTGAGCCGAGATGGTGCCACTGCACTCCAGCCTGGGCGACAAGAGCGAAACTCCGTCTCAAAAATAATAATAATTAATATATGTACAAATGGTACAGAATTTAAAATGTATGAAAAGGTGTTCAGTAAATAATTTTCATCTTATTCCTGACCTCTGCTTACAGTGTCCTTCATAAACATCTAAGTTATAAACACATTTTTGTTGGTTATCTTTCCAGGTATATTTTATATGATATATACAGCCATGCATCGTTTAATGACAGAAATACATTCTGAGAAATGCATCTTTATGTGATATTGTTATTGTGCAATCATGGAGCGTACTTACACAAACCTAGATCGTATAACCTACTACACACCTAGGATATATGGTATAGCCTATTGCTCACAGGCTACAAACCAGTAAAGCATGTTCGTGTACTGAATACTATAGACAATTTAAATACACAAATTGTGTATTTAAATACATCTAAACATAGAAGTGTTACAGTAACAATATAGTATAAAAGACCGAAAAAGGGTACACCTGTATAGGGCAGTTCCATTATAATCTTATGGAACCAACATCACATATGTGGTCCATCATGGACAACATGTATATGTATATGCTGTATGACAGCATATTGTCCATGATGTCCATATGTATACATATGTATCTGTATATGCTGCATGACAACATTTTGGTCCACGATTAAATGCATATGTGTTTTTCTTATCCAATTGGTAACATTCCATACACACTATTCTTTGCCTCGCTCCTGTTATTTAATAGCCACATGGCCGGGCGCGGTGGCTCAAGCCTGTAATCCCAGCACTTTGGGAGGTTGAGACGGGCGGATCACGAGGTCAAGAGATCGAGACCATCCTGGCTAACACAGTGAAACCCCATCTCTACTAAAAATACGAAAAAAAACTAGCCGGGCGAGGTGGCGGGCGCCTGTAGTCCCAGCTACTTGGGAGGCTGAGGCAGGAGAATGGCATAAACCCGGGAGGCGGAGCTTGCAGTGAGCCCCTGAGATCCGGTCACTGCACTCCAGCCTGGGCGACAGAGCGAGTAACTCCATCTCAAAAAAAAAAATTAGCCACATTAGAGATTATTCCATGCAACTACACAGAGAGCTTTCTCAGTCTTTCCAATGACTTCATTATACAGTTGTGCAGTTCCAATTGCCGAATATTTCAACTACTTCTAATCTTTTGCCTTTACAAAAAATTATTGCATACTTCTAAGTTTTCACATTTGCAAGTATATTTCTGGACTAATTATATCTTTCCATTTACTCTTCTGGTTTTTAGCGGATACCGGGCTAAAACTACTCTTAGCAATAATGAAAATGTTGTTGTTTTCCATTTCCTCTCCACTGCTCAGCCTCATCTACCACCTGATGTTAGTGGATTATAAGGTTTTTGTACCAATTACCTTTAAGTATTTAAGCATGTTTACAGTTCTATTACTTGATTTGCCAGCTTTAAAAGCTTTTAATTTTAAGCTACACAGCTTTCTATACTACCTCCTATCTATCTTCTTCTCATCCCAACTTTACTCTGTTCTTTCCATTTTTTCAGGGATTATAGATTATTTATATTCTATTCTGTTAATATAAACCCTACCTTTATTTCAGTCACTCCTCTCCTAACAAAACGAAGTTTTGCCATACTTTCCTTAATCATCTCTTCATCAGTTGAAGTTTGCCCTTTAGAATCTTCTATAACAGAAAGTTGCATTCTAGATTCACTGGAATTATATTCCTGGAGTTCTTGTGTACTTAGAGACGTCTGCTTTGTTTGTAAATTGGATGACAGAGTGTAGGAATAAGATACTTGACTCACTCTTTTTTTTTTCCTTGAAGACTTTCAAGCATTGCTATTTCTTTATCATTAACTCTGGGTGTGGAGTCTGAAGCAGACTAATTTTCTTTTTCCTCATAAGAGATTTGATCCTTTGCCTAACTGCAAATAGATTTTTAATCTTTGAATGTCAGTAATATTTTTAGAATGTGATTTCAGTGTTAATTATTCCCCATCAGTTTTTCTTGGGACATAGTATGACTTTAAGATCCAAGTGTTTCATTTCTGGAAAAAAATATTGAACTATATATTTGGATATTATTTCTATACCATTGACTATTTAGTCTTCTTAACAATTTTTTTAATATACTTGTCCCTTTTGTTTCTTAAGAGACAGGGTGTCACTTTATTGCCCAGGCTGGAGTGCAGTTGTGTGATCATAGCTCATTGCAGCCCCTAACTTCTGGGCTCAAGCCATTCTCTCGCCTCAGCCTCCCAAGTAGCTAAGACTACAGGGGCACAAATCCATTTTCTGTTATGTTCTTTTTAAAGAAATTGTGTCTATTGTCCAGGCTGGTCTCAAACTCCTGGCCTCAAGCAATCCTCCAGCCTTGGCATTCCAAAGTGCTGGGATTACAGGTGTGAACTGCCTTGCCCAGATGCCCTTTTTAATTTTTTTGTAGTTTCATTTAATTTTGCTTGCTTTCCTTAATTCAGTCCTACATGTTTATAGAGTATTTTAGCCATGTCTGTTCCCCTTTGAGAAGCTTCCGGCGTGGCAATAATATCTATCATCTTTCCTATTTCTGTTTTACTTCAATTTTAAGTTCATTTTCAACACCATTTATTGTCTCATCATATCTTCCTTGAGTCCTTGAAGCCTGCTGCTGTGTTGTTTTATTGAGCATCCTTTATAACATTTTTTAAAAATTCATGGAAACATCCTTGGTGAAAATGTTTATCAAATTCATGGTAACATTTTTCTGGTGAATGAATTTTTGTCTTTCACTTGTTGTTCCTATTTCTGTCCTCCTTTTTTCTCCCCTTTTGGTACATTTATAGAGATACTTGTGCTCACATAAATTTATATGACTCATCTTGGAATGAACCGAGTTCTCCCTGGATTTGCAATTGGTAGAAATTGTATGTGATTGAGGACCCAGAGCAGTGTCTGGGTTAACAGAACTTGTCCCCGGCTCACAGTGAGGTTCTTTGTGGCCCCAACTTGTAAGTATGTCTCAGTACTGCTTTACTTCTCCCAAAACAACAGAGATGAACTTCTGGAGGATGACGCCAATGCAGATTGTCTTCTTCATCCTGTGTCACCACGAGAATCCTTCCTACAAAAATGACAATTGGTGTGTTTCTTCATTCAGCCCCTAACCTGCTTCTTCCTGCTACTTCGATGGGTCCAACGATGCTCTCATTGCCACCTAAGCGTAACATTCTCAGGATTCCCAGTCAGGAATTACTGGATTCTCTCAGGCTGTGACATATACTCTGAAGAACTTTGTTTCACCAGCTTTGCCATGAACATATTAACATGGATAATGCTTAGCTGTAAGCATTATCTCTCTGATCTCTCTGTATTCTTTCATATTCCTTTTTTCCTATTAGACCATAAGTGTTTTGGGAAGTCGTTCCTAAAATGTTGTGATTCTGGTTACATACATCACCTTGTTTGTTTCTTTCTTGTTTCCTAATACCCTTATTGAGGTTTACTTGATATACAAAAAACTGCACATATTTAAAGTATAAAATTTGATGAGTTGATATATGTAAACACCCATGAAATAATCAACAACATCACCCATGAAATAATCAACCACAATCAAAATACTTTTCTTGTGACTGTTAACCCAGTCCTCTCCTATTCTCAACAACCCCCCTCTTCATAACCCTTTTCCCTTACCTTTCCAGGAGATCCTTACTAATCTGCTGTCACAGAGATTAGTTTGCATTCTTTTGAGGTTTTATAAATCAGATCACACAGGATATATTCTTTTTTTTTGTCTGGCTTCTTCATTTCTCATAGTTATTTTGAGACTTGTTCCTGTGGTTGCGTGTATCCATAGCCAAGTCACTTTTACTGCTGAGCAATATTCCGTTGTATAGGTATACCACAGACCATTTATACATTCAACTATTGATGGACATTCAAACTGTGTACTGGTTTTGGTTACTACAGAGCTGCCATAAATTGTCTTCAAGTCTTGCATAGACATACGCTTTCTTTGTTCCGGGTATTATACCTAGGAGTGGAATGGATAGATCATACGTAAGAGTGTGATTAACCTGTTAAGAAGCTCCCAAACTGTCTGCCACAGTAGCTGTAACCATTTCACACCCCCAGCGGCAGTGTATTGAGAGTCCCAGTTCTGCCATATCCTTGCCAATAATTGGTATGGTTCGTCTTTTTTGACAATTATAATATTGCCAAATATTATATATTGCCAAATATTATAATTGTCAAAATTTAAATATTTGGCAATATTATGTGGGGGATACCTCATTAAGCGATAATGATAATCATTTTATGTGCTTATTTGCCTATATATCTTTTTTGAGGAAGTGTCTATCAAATGATTTTACCCAATTTTTATGGAATTGTTTTCTTATTATCGCACTTTAAGGTTTCTTTATATGTTCTGAGTTTTAATCAGAAGTATGATTTGAAAATATGTTTTTCCAGTCAATTGTTTTTTATTCTCTTACCAGTGTCTTTTAAAAAGCAAATATTTTTAAAAATTTTTTGACAAAGTACAATTTAGCAATTTTTTTCTGGATAATTTTTTGTTGTTGTTGTTGTACCTAAAAAGTATTTCACTACACTAAGGACACAAATCTTTCTTCTATGTTCTTTATATGTTTCATAGCTTTAGGTTTTCGATTTAGGTTTATGACCAATTGTTAGTTATTTTTCCTATGTAAGGAAAAGAATGGGTTGACTCTTATTTTGTGCATATAGACATGCAATTTTTCCAGCATTATTTATTGAAAAGAATATACTTACTCCACTGACACATCTTTTTAAAATTGGTTCAGTTGGCCACCCTACCAGTTATGTTTGCTTCACATACATTGCCTTGTATTTTTGGTCATTTCAGGTTGGAGAGCAAGCAGATCCCAGTTATTTTATCTTAACTGGAAATGGAATTCAGGACCTAGTTTTCAAATTGGTTTTTTGCACTTGATACTGGCTTTATAAACTCGTGTATTACCATTATTTCTATGTTGCAAATTTATAAGCTGAAATTCATGGGAGTTAAGAAATTTGCCCAATACACAGAGTTGTGGCAGAAGATTGAATGAGAGAAGCACAGCATATGACACTGCAATTGCATAGCAGATTGTAAATAAGAGATTTGAATCCATTTGTAATTACTTATTAATTTAACTTTACTACCATAACGACGGTCCCTTTCTAATATATTCGACATCTATCACTTCCCCGGGATAACTCCCTATTTTTATTTCCTTACCTAACACATTCTGGCGAGTGTTCTCTCACCGTGATCAGAGGCGCCTGTCTGCACTCCCAGCATCAGATACAGATCTTCTGCACTTCTCAGAAACCTAGGAGCTTCATTCTTCAGATGCTAAATTACTGCTCCGGGAAAGTGACAAGCGACTGCAACATTTCACCAACATAAACCTCACTCAGTAAAAATAAAAGAAACCTTAGAGAAGGAGGTTTGGAGAAATCATAAATAAATATGTATTTCAAGTAGACTGTGTTTGGCCTGTTGTCAGGATAAGTGAGTAAATGCTAAAGAAATAAATAGCTCCAGTTGATGAAACAGAGTATTAGGAAAATAGAACTGTTCTCATCATTTGTCATATAAAGGAATGAACCTGTTACTTTTGAACAGTTTCATTTCCCAAAACCATTGCTTTGTTTATAAAAATAAAGCTCTTAGATGGGTTGCGAAATGTTATCTTTTCATCTTTGAAACTCTTCCAACAGCAGCCTGATTGTATTACATAAGGATATTGGGGACTTTTTCATGAGATGGTTCATGTAAGATTTCGCCGGCAGTTTAGAACAATGCTCTGAGCTGAACCCCAAGATGTCTCTGTAACAAATTGAAGTCTAATTCTGTGTGTTTTAGTGAAGCAGGGAATACAGCAGTAGAGACCCAGAATTTCAAGGTTTGAAAACAAGGATATTGAGGGGGTTGGGGTTGTTTGTTTGTTTTTGAGACAGAGTCTCACTCTACCTCCCAGGCTGGACTTCAGTCGCGCAATCTCGGCTCACTGCAACCTCCACCTCCTGGGTTCAGGCAATTCTCGTGCCTCCGCCTCCTGAGTAGCTGGGATTACAGGCATGCATGACCACGCCCAGCTAATGGAAACAAGAATATTTGTTATAGTAGAAAATTTGTCCAGCTATCTCCCTCTCTCACCCCATCTCTTCACAGACAAACTTTTAAAGAGTTTTCTCCCTTTCCAACTCTTCATCACTTCTCTGACCACTCACTACCACCCCTTGCTCACTTACTCTGTAAGATTGACAGGGTTCTCCCTGTCACTAAAGAAATGTATGTGTTTTAGTCGTCATCTAACCTGACTCATCAAAAGAAATTCCACTGTGACCAGTTCTACTTAGAACATCCGGTGCCTTGGTTTCTATGACCAACACTGCACTCGCTTTCCTTTCTTTTTTTTCTTCCCCCGCACCCCGTCATTCTTTATCAGATTTCTTTTTAGATTCATCTTCCTGTAACCTCAATCATTAAATGCTGCTGAGGGTCAGCCTTGGCTCTATTTTCTTGTCACAATTTGCACTCTTCCTGAAGGATCCCTGACACCCAGGACTTCCCCAGTCTTCTGTGTTCAGGTGACTCACCCTCCTTTCCCCTGAGCTGTGGCCTCCCTTAACCAGCTGTCCCCATTGGCATCTCTACATAACGTCTCAAGGGAATCTCATACCCACCACGTCCAGGTACACACTGAAACAAAAGAGTTCCTAAAAGAATAAAGCAAATCTGACACGTTATTCCCATTCCTGCAGCCTAAAACCAACACTTAATGGTTTCTCACTGCTCCTAAGAGAAAAATTAACATTATTCCCAGAAGCCTGTGTAATCTAGCTACTGCCTGTCTCTCCAGCCTCATCTCACACCACATTCCCCTGTCTCTCTTTGCTTCAGACACACCAATCACACCTCACATTTGCCCCCACTACTACCAGCCATGGGACCTTCTGCCTGACCCACTTTCTTCCTCCCTCCCCGGTCACCTCCTAGTTAGCTGGTGTTCTTCCTCCAAATCATGACTCATGTGCCACCCCTCGGGAGCATGTACCATAACCTTAACCTTCAAGAAAAGGTTAATATATTCTGTTTTGTGATCCCATGATGCGCTATATTCTGAATGTTATCATCTAATTTGTATGTGCAATTATTTGATTAACACGAGTCTCCTCTCAGGGTGAAAGCTCCGTGATGGCAGGGGCAAATCCTGCCATACTCTCCGGTGTATCCTCAGAGTTAACACAGTTGATGATCTGTCAAATTTGTTGGGTGTATTAACAAATTGTAGACCAGGAGGCCCGGGTGCCGGCCTAGTTCTGCATTTGTTGAACTTCATGACTTTGAGTGGAAAGAACTGCCACTTAAATGTAAGAGATATCTGCCTTTGTTAATGAAATAAATGAATGCACTGTACAAATCCTACCCACTGGAAAAAACCCAATCCATTTGCTGATAAATCCTTTAAGCATGCTTTCACTTTCAAGAAACCTGGATAGAAAAAGTGATAGCACTTTCATATTTCTTCTAACTCCCAAATCTCTTCAACTAGTGTCTGCAAATGCCCCAATATTCAGTGTCCTGTAACTGAGGTGTATAGCTGTTTTGATGGGGCAGATGCCTGAATCTTTCTGAGGATCCAAAAAGCATAGAAAGTGCACAGTTGATTCTTACTTGGGGATACTCAGTGCTTACTCCAGTTGCTCCATGGTTTGGAAAAGTTAAAGGAAAGGCTTTAATGTGAACAAGTGTGGGAAAACAGTTGACATTCAACTGTAAGAGAGAGAAAAAAATGCATCCCTGGTTAATACCTATTTGAATTTCAAGGCTTCACTGGCAATTATCCTGCCTTCCTCTACTGAATATATTGCTTTTACATCACTTGTTTTTAGAACCATATAATTTTTCTATTTTTTAGAACCATATAATTTTTCTATTTTTTGTTATAATTGAGAGTTGCTAAGAATTACATAGTCCCAAGTACATGCTCCGTTGTCCCATCAGACTTTACTTATAAAACATATAGTCAAAAATAAAATAATTAAGAATTCTGTGACAGTAAATACAGAGCATTCAACTTTAAGGGTGGGAACCCCTTCTAAGTGTGGAAATCAGTGCAACTGTGCACACCCAGCAAACCAGCCTTGCCCTGGGCCCAGAGGTATCAGTGCAGCTAGGACAAGGTCACAGTTCCTGGACCACCAAGAGTTCTTATATTCTGCATCTTATATAAAATCAGCACTTGGCAACCCCAAATAAAAATGGCATTGAATTGAATTGGAGAGATTGCCAATAAAACAGGCAACATTAAGATCTGCTTTTTAAATCCCAGTATTAATTGAAGCCAGACTTCCCTTTGAAATCCAAAACAAAACATTTTTGGTTCTTCTTTCACATTAATACAAACAGGAAGATGAGGTATCAGATGTACAGATTTTAACATCAAATTTAATCCTTTTAAGCAGTAGCAGGCCAGACTGTGAGAGCACCTCCCGCACCCATGAACTCCTCCTGCTTCACTTTGGCTCCCACAGCAGGAGACTCCATCTTTGCAGAGGGACAGTTGCCCCATCTGAAGGCTGCACAACTTTTGATGATCAACATCCTTCATCATTTTCAGAGAATGACAGCAACACAAAGAAAATGAAGTCCTAAAAGCCTCAAACAACACATTCTTATTGATGTGGGACCTTCCTAGACCCCAGAACCACACTTGATTTTCTTCGTTGTGATTACTAACGCCACCACTTTCCAGAGCTATTACAGGTCAACAGCAGCCCTATAAGGTGGACATCACAGAAATGACTGGAAGAAACCTTTCTAGGGCTACACCTTAGCCTTAGATCAGAAAGGCCTGTGGATAAAATTCTGCTTACAAATAGGACTTCTCTTTGGGAAGAGACAGTATTCAGCCACACAGGAACTATAATCCACCCAATTCTCACCGTGTGGGGACTCACTTTACACAAGAGTTACTAGTCATATTCCTGCAAAGTCAAGGGAGGTTTAGTTTTCATAAGCTGAATTTCACTTTTAATGCAAAACAACTCAGAATTTGAGGGAAGCCTGGGATAAATTCTCTGCAAACCCAGACTTCCCCGATCTGGGAAGAGACGCAGCTCTCTGAAAGATGCTGAGTAACAAGCATAAATTTGAATTTTTATATTGAATTGGGGATGCCTACGGCTTTTCCTCAGAGTAGTTCTGCCCATTCTTATGCATGTGGTTCTTCATTTTATATGGTGAGCGTTCGTTTTGTTTTGTGGTCAACATGTTTCTTTCCTGAAATGCAGTCTTTCAGGTTGGCATCTCTAATAATATCATGCTCAATATTCAATGTGGCAAACATTGTATTCTACATTATGGCCAGAGCAAATGGAGGGATAAATAAATACAATTACCACAAGGTGTGTCGCACAGTAAAAGCAAAACAAAAAGGGTCCTGCCATCAGAAAGCTCCTGTCCACTGTGTGCAGAAAGGAGGTTGTTTGCACCCTGGAAACACATCAGAGATGTTAGTGCAAAATTACAAATGAGGACAAGTGGGCTCTTAAATGCATTTTCCTTCTCGATTGGAGTTAGTCTTAAATTTTATTTGTTTCTTATGGGATGTATTCATTTTCTATGGCTGCCATAACAAAGTACCACAGACTGAGGAATTTAAACAACAGAAATTATTTTTCTCACAGTTCTGGGACTAGAAGTTTGAGGTCAAAATGTCAGTAGGGTTGGTTTCTTCTGAGGCCTCTCTACTTGACTTGTAGATGGCTTCTCCCTGTGTCTTCATATAGTCTTCCCTTTGTAACTGTGTGTCTCCAAAAATCCACTTCTTATAAACACCAGCCACACTGAATTAAGGCCCAGGAAATGACCTCATTTTACCTTCACTACCTCTTTAAAGACCTTGTCTCCATACACATTGTGAGGTGCTTGGAATTAGGACTTCCACATATGAATTTTTGAAGGGATACAATTCAGTTTGTAGCATGGAAGAATAGTAACATAAGAAAAAATCACTTTCAGGGAAACTGTTCTGATTTATTGTACATATGCCAAAATCCAACCATATCTGTAGGGAAAATTTTAAAACAGAGAAAAAACTTATTTTCTGTCTGTAATTTCTATTTTAGAGCATTGCTGCCACACAGTTAGGATATGAACTAAAATGGGCCTCATTTTCTGCAGCTCACTCTGAGAGAAATGAAGAGCTTATTATGAAACACGCCAGATAACCTTAATAGCAAGAGAGCTTCTTTATTCAACTCGTGCAACATGAATTTTTCTTAGGTTTTTGCTTTGAGAAAATGTTCTGAAAAATTAAGATTCCCATTAGTCAGTGTAGTCTGAGCAAAGCACAAAATACTCCCTTTTTCCAAAAACTAATATATGAACTGATATATTTTCTGCCTTAAAGATATAATAAATTCCTACCAATGCTGTACACAAAAGAGAAGACTAAGCAGTTGACAGCATCGGAACTGGCAGCAAATGAGCCCCTCATAACTGTCCTCTCCTCATGCATGGCTTACATCATCAGCTGCAAGAGAAGCTTGAAAAAGTCTTTGAGGCACCGTGGTTAATGAGCTGGCTCTGTTGAAGGTGCTCCTGCTTCTCGGAGTGATTGTGAACCTTTCTGACCCCCTCTCCTGGGTGAAATCCCCACTTTACAAACTCTTGTAATACCCTGACCTTCCCCTTTGTTATACACCTAACAGTTAAGAATATACATTCAATGCCGTGGGTAATTGATTAATTCTAGCCCCATTACTAAATTGTAAGCTCCAGGACTTCAGGGACCATGTATGTTTCACTTACCTTTGTGACTCTTGTCAACCAGGCTTGGAGATAATAAACTCTGGAAACAAGCAGTGGCAACCAGGCTCTGAACGGTTATTACTCTTGCTAAGTGAGAATGGAGTTTCAGATTTCAGCAAAAGGTTTCTTAATAAGCCCTAGTCAGAGAATCTTAAAACGGCATTCCCTCTCTACAAGGACCACACCAAACCTAGGCCAATAAATATGTACTATAAAAATATTTATGTATGTAATAATGCACAAAACCTACATGTGCTTACAAATGCACACATATTTTTAAATCCTGAAAATGTCTCCCATCTAATTTTCTGGTGTTTTCCCCCGCCACCTTTGAACTATATGTTAAACTCCCAATACAGCTTTAATATTGAAGAAAGAAGCATGGCTCCATTTCTTATGCATCATCATTATTGTAATGTAGAATAATAATAAGATCCATTAACCAGACATAGTATCAAGCCCTTAGAACATGCACAAGAAATATTTATAGCATCTTTTTTTTTTTTTTTTTTTCCTGAGATGGAGCTTCGCTGTTGTTGCCCAGGCTGAAGTGCAATGGCACGATCTCTGCTCGCTGCAACCTCAGCCTCCCAGGTTCAAGCAATTCTCCTGCTTCAGCCTACCGAATAGCTGGGATTACAGGCACCCACCACTGGGTCCAGCTAATTTTTTTTAATATTTTCAGTACAGATGGGGTTTCACCATGTTGGCCAGGCTGGTCTCAAACTCCTAACCTCAGGAGACCCACCTACCTCAGCCTTCCAAAGTGCTGGGATTATAGGCATGAGCCACCGTGCCTGGCCTATTTACAACATCTTATCTTACTATCCAACTGGTGATATAAATCCCTTCTCCAACATCGCAACAAGCACATATGGCTAAAGTTAGAGACCTCATTATCTTCTAGAAACTCCCTTTCATCTCACTTGAATCTCAGATCCACATTTCTGCTAGGTCTCTCTATTTGTGGGCCAGCCAAATTTGGTCCACTGCCTATTTTTGTAAGCAAAGCTTTATTTGAGGGCAGCCATGCTCAGTTATTTACTTATTGTCCTGTGGCTGCTTTCAAGCTACAATAGCAGAAATGAGGAATTGCCATATTACCCCAAAAGCCAAAAATATTTGTCATCTGGCCCTTTACAGAAAAATTTTGCCAATATTTGGCCTAGAGGCTCTTCCAATATTACCACCCCCCCATATCTGCTCTTTTTCTTCTTATATTCCAAAACTCAATGAGCGATACATTTATCCAGTTGTACAATATTGAAATGTTAGAATCATCCCAGATTCCTTATCTCTATTTGTCTATTTTTTATTGTGGTAAAAATATATAACAGAAAATCCACCAGGCATGTCAGAGTTCTTCACAGCAGCCCCTCTCATCACAGGCCTGGAGGCCTAGGAGGAAAAAGTGGTTTCATGGGCCAGGCGCAGGGTCCCTGTGTTGTATGCAGCCTAGCAACATGGTGCCCTGCGTCCCAGTCATTCCAGTGATGGCTAAAAGGGGCCAACATAGAGCCTGGACTGTGGCTTCAGAGGAGGCAAGCCTCAAGCCTTGGCAGCTTCCATCTGGTCTTGAGCCTGCCAGTGCACAGAAGTCAAGTATTGGGGTTTGGGAACCTCTACCTAGATTTCAGAGGATGTATGGAAATATCTGGACATCCAGGCAGAAGTTTGCTGCAGGGGCAGGGTTCTCATGGAGAACCTCTGCTAGGGCAGTCCAGAAGGAAAATTTGGGGTTGGAGCCCCCACACAGAGTCCCTACTGGGACACCACCTAGTGGAGCTGTGAGAAGAAGACCACGGCCCTCCAGACCCCAGAATGTTAAATCCACTGACAGCTTATACCATGTGCCTGGAAAAGCCACAGACACTCAACACCAGTCCTTGAAAGCAGCCTGGAGGGAGGCTATACCCTGCAGAGCTTCCCAAGACCATGGAAACCCACGTCTTGTATCAGTGTGACCTGGATGTGAGACCTGGAGTCAAAGGAGGTCATTTTGGAGCTTTAAGATTTGACTGCCCTGCTGGATTTTGGACTTGCAGAGGGCCTGTAGCCCCTTTGTTTTGGCTAATTTCTCCCATTTGGAACAGCTGTATTTACCCAACGCCTGTACCCCCATTGCATCTAGGAAGTAACTAACTTGCTTTTGATTTTACAGCCTTGTAAATGGAAGGGACTTGCCTTGTCTCGGATGAGACTTTGGATTGTGGACTTTTGAGTTAATGCTGAAATGAGTTAAGACTTTTGGGGGACAATTGGGAAGGCACAACTGGTTTTGAAATGTTAGCACATGAGATTTGGGAGGGTCCAGGAGTGGAATTTTATGGTTTGGCTATGTCCCCACCAAAATCTCATCTTGAATTCCCACATGTTATGGGAGGGACCAGGTGGGAAGTAATTGAATCATAGCAGCAAGTCTTTCCCCATGCTATTCTCATGATAGTGAATAAGTCTCACAAGATCTGATGGTTTTACAAACAGAAATTCCCCTGCACAAGCTCTCTTTTCTCTTGTCTACTGCCATGTGATATGTGCCTTTCACCTTCCACCATGATTGTGAGGCCTCCCCAGCCATGTGAAACTGTAAGTTCAATACACAGCTTGCTTTTGTAAATTGCTCAGTCTGAGGTGTGTCTTTATCAGTAGCATGAAAACAGACGAATACACTGTGCCATTCTGTCATCTGCCCTCTCCCTCACATCTCCCTACTGCTGCATGGGTTACTTCCTTTGCCTAGGATGCCCCCTTCTCTCAGTTTCCATGTTGAGGACACGGCCCAAGGAGGCTAAGAACAGATGCCTTGGACCCAGAGAGCACAGGCTTGAACATCATGTCCACCACCACTTAGCCCATTTCCTTATCCATAAACTGGAAATCATCATCATAATAATGTGTATCTCATTATTGATACTGAGGGTATTAAATGTGGTACTACTCACAGACCACCTAGCAGGTGCCTGGGTCATGGCAGTGCACTAGTGCCTCACTGAGAAGCACTCACACGGATCAGATTTTGGTATTAATAGCTTTATTTGTTCACACCTTTAATTCCAGCACTTTGGGAGGTGGAGGTGGGTGGATCTCTTGAGTCCAGGAGTTCAAGATCAGCCCGGGCAACATGGTGAAACTCCATCTCTACAAAAAATACAAAAATTAACCAAGCATGGTGGTGTGTGCCTTAGTCCTAGCTACTAGGGAAGCTGAGGTGGAAGAATCACTTGAGCCTGAAAGATGATCATTCCACCATACCCCAGCCTGGTCGACAGAGTGAGGTCCTGTCTCAAAAAAAAAAAAAAAAAAAAAAATGTATATATATTTTTTTTTTGGTCTATCTCACAAGCCTCTACTTATATTTCAAGATCACACATCTTCAAGAATCCTCTCTGACTTGCCTTCCCATATCTCAACCATTCTTACTCTCCTGTTAAGCTCCCAATATAAAGGGGATACCTTTATTTTAGCTTTCATTCACTACACAATCTCCTGTCTCCACTCAGAAGACTGTGAATATCGTCAGGGAAAGAACTGTGCCTCGTTTCTCTCTGAATCCACAGGACCAGTGTCGTGTTCATTGCTGACACTGAATGCACATGAGCTCTTCATAGGAAGTTACAGAATATAAGTACCCAGCCTAAGCAGGGATGAGCGCATGTAGCCATAGACATGGAGGTTGTCAGAGCATTGGCATATTTTGACTTGATGGTGGTTACTCACTCAATTTGTTTTCATATCCGTAGTTGGAGTTACACTTTGGCAGCTGAGCCCTGATCAACATGAGAGCTCATAAAGTCAACTCCCACTGAAGACTAGATCCAAATAACTGTATTGCAGCCAAGCTCCAAATTATACCAACAGCAGCTGACTTTGATTCTTGCCTTTCATGTGGTTCTACATTCATCCTTTCTTAAGGTATCCTGCATGAACAGAAAAGTACCAAATGCTGATTCATTTGTCAAAAAAAAAAATTCTGCCCTTGAAAAACTAGAACTTAGGACAAACCTGAGAAGTACTCTTATCAAAATCAAGGTGAAATTAGAAAGGACTCTCTCTTTTCTTTTTTAAGTCTACCAGTTTCTCTACCTTTCCAAAAATGACAGACACAAAAGTGGGGCCCATTTCCCATCTTTCCATCTAGAATTTCAGAGCGGCCTCTCACTGTTTTGGCCACATTTCTCTTTCTAGAAAAATCCGTACCTCTAAGATTCAGAATATATGCTGTTTCCCTGCAGTTTTAAAGCTCAGTTTCTCATAGAAAAAGTTATTTTTTTCTCTCTTATTTCTTATTAGGATTTCCTGAACTTGGTCATCATCAGAGGATTCTCTTGAGGAACTACATTTTGAAAAATACGCATAGCCTTCAAATCTTTCAGCAAAATGTTTCAGTCTAAAATCATTTGCAAAATATTTTACTTTACATGCAGACGACTTTGATGGCCCTCTCTCCTGATTGTTCAGAATTACTTGGCAATAAGCAGTGCAATTATTTATCAATACAACAGCTTGAGCAAAATTCAGAATTCATCCTGTCAGTTTGCAGTTGGTTCTGAACGCCTAGATTTTTCTCAATTTTGCTGTAATTTATCTTCCTCAAATCATGTTCAGAATGACCCTTTTCTCACATTTCCTTGGTCCCAAAGACATTTGTGATATACTTAATACAATACTTACCACAAACAAGACACCCCTGTTTCCTTTTACTCTCTGTACAGGCAGAATGGAACCACTGTTTATGCAAAAAGGTTTTACCATTACCAGGATATTTTTATGATCCTGTACTCTAAAAGCAAAAACAAACCAAGTTAGAAATTTCAAATGGTGCTCTTTTATTCTTTCAAAGACAAATCAAATGGCTTATTACATTTGAGATCTAATACACAGTTTTATTATAAATGATGAATCTACCTAGAAAAAAGAATAGCTATCATTAAGGTTTCTCAATCTCTCATTACCACATAATTCATGTTTTATGTTTATGTTGGATTTGATATCCTCTGTTGTGATGCTCTGCTGCAATATAGTACCTTATACTTAATAAAAACTATTTTCAAAAATGTAAGTATATAAGTAATTTAAGGTAAATATAAGTTCAACTCTCTATTTAAACTCAAGTCCTAATTATTGGGAAAGGTAAGAAGTTAGACATACACAGAAACACATACACAGAAACACATACACAGACACAGAGAGAGAAAGAATTTTCTTAATTAGTTTCATAGAATATTAAAAATTTCTTATATATAACTTTTGCCTTCATCTTATATATACATACAGGATATTAATATTTTATAATTTTTTTCTCCACATCCCAGTTTCATTCATTCCTTATACATTTTTCTTAGCTTGAGTTGATTGATTCCCCTTCAATTTTATATACAAATATTATTTTAAAGCTACATTACTTTTTTAAGGCATCATCACTCATCTCTAAATCAACCCATCCATACCTTGCTTTATGATAAATAAAAATTACATTTTTCATCATTTCGAGTGACTTTCTGTCAAGTCCCACCAATCTGGGATGCTAGACTGAAACTACAGGCAAGAAAACAGAAGAGAAGACTTATTACTTCTTGTTTCTCTGCTCTCCCTGTCAGCATCACTCCAGTCTCACTCTAGCAATGGCCGTTTACCAAGCAGTGGAAGTTAGTCTCACTCTGTAATAATTTTGGTCCTCCAGGAACCAACATCACTTTGTTCCTTCACAGGTACTAGCACTTATTGGGAGATGACCCATCTCAGAGGTCTGGACCCAAATTCTCTGGTGTCCCACCTCTAATCTCCTGAGATACCAAAAGTAGCCAAGCAGTGCCTCCTCTTCAAAGACAGGAGCTTAGATCTGCAAAGCCTCTCCTCTAAGCTCCTATGGCATGGGCTGCAGATGCATGGCATCACACTCCTAGAGGGAATCTCTATTCTACAGAGCATCTTCTCTAAATTTCCCTAAAACTCCAACTCCTTCCCTTGTGCCTCAAGCCTTAATGGACTAACTTCGTTCTACCTTAGTGTTCTATTGTTCCTTCAGTTCTCTAATACCTCTTTATCCAATTTAATTACACTACATTCTTTCTGTTGCCATATTTATTATGATTTCTCTGTTCCTAACCAGACTCTGAGTCTGATACTATGTTTGTACCCAACATAGTCCCAAGAAACCAACCTCGAAAATGAGATTCATAGATGAGTCTACTTGTATCCTTGGCCTTGAACAATCTTCAGAGTTTTTCACCAATGGGAAATAAAAAACCCATTAATGCTTAGCATGCTGTATATCATGATTAATTAAATTGTCACCCGTGGGTAATTATGATAAAGTGTCTAAAGACATTTGTAAAACCAAGTGTCTGCTCTTGATGCAAATGGAGTAGAATGTTTTTCCCTTACTATACTAGAAAGCATATAAAAAGGTATAAGCTTAGGACTTTAAACCCTTAGAACAATTGAAAGACAAAGAACAAGAGATCTTCTATAAGTTCCTAAAAGAATCTCTTATTTTACTGAAAGTCACACTCAAAATGTAGTTGTGTATGTCCAGGGTAGACACTTGACCCAAGCTGGGCAATGAACCTCATGCAGGCTGACACACATGCTTCATTCATTGCAAAAATGAGGTTCTTTTTAGTTACTTATGTTCCATATTGTTTGGATTGAAGCCTAGACTTTCTGATGACCATTTTGCCACTGGATTAAATGAATCTGTTTGAAAATTAAGTCAACACAGAGGAAAAGAGAGCTAAGAGACAGAGGGAGAACCATCAATAGAGCATGGCTTCTAGCTGTGTCTGAACCCCAAAACCAAATAACTTTTCAGGGATGTGAGGCAATGATTATTTTAGTTTGGGGTTTGGATATTTTTGGTCTGTTTTTTGGTTTTTGTTGTTGTTGCCATTGTCTTCATCCCACCTCATTAGATTTTCTACCACATAGAACCAGAAACTTCTGACTAATCCTCTCTTAAACATACAATATGCAGTTTCCTCTGCAGAGCTATCCTCATTCTGCCTCACACAGATGGAACGCAGCTTCCTCTCTACCTTTCTTTCCTCTCAAAAAGCTACCTTCTCCAAGAAGTCTCCTCCCACAGCTCAGCCTTTTGGTGATGTCCTTTTACTCTGACTCCCCAGAGCACTAATGACCTGGGACTTGGCCCTTTAGCCTGTGTCACATGGTGCTATTGTTAACGGTAGAGGGTCGTGACTGCAAGTTGGCCGGGTTCTCGGCATTTTGAACAAAGAATTAGACAAAACACCCAGCAAAGCAAAGAAAGAATAACACAATTAAAGAATGAAAGCAGGGATTTATTGAAAACGAAAGTACACTCCACAGTGTGGGAGCAGACCCGAGCAGCAGCTCAAGGGTCCATATACAGAATATCCTTGGGTTCACATACCCCCTACAAGTTTCCCACTGGCCACTTCATGCTTACCTCATGTAACTGAAGTGGTAGCCGAGGTTGCAGACAGCAACGATTCAGAGGCTGGAGTGAAGTTACAAAGTTGCAAATGAAGACTCAATCCACACTCAGTATGATTTGCTGCAGACAGCCCATTTCACATCTGCCAGGCAGAAAAGTTCAAAAGGAGTAGCCTCTGGTCCTTTAGTTATTTAGGCATGGAAAGTTAGGGTTTTCCTTTCCATTTAGTTCTAGGAAGTTGGCGTGAAACAGCCTTAGGTCTCCTGCCTCCAGACCCTATTTTCTTGCTTCATCTCCCCACTAAGAGGTGTGATCCCCGTAAATCTTTATGGGAGGCAGAGGGACTGAAAGTCTTTCTTCTGTAACTGCTTCATGCTGACTTGGGGTGTAGCCCCTACATGTTGGAGATCACAGAACTCTCATTCTGTTCTGTCTAGTGGAGGCAGGGTACTTTTTTTATGGTCAGGGGTAATGTCTTCAACTGGAACTGACTGGAACCTTTGTTGCATCATCATCTGAAGCTTGATGGTCTCAAGGCTAGAGGAAATGAATTTGGTTAAAAGACTTAATGGGAAATTCAGGGGGTTGATACCTATGCTGGTAGAAATGTTTGTTATAGAGATTTGTAGGAGAAAAAACAAAACCTGGTCTGTACAAGAATCTATGTGTTTCCTTAAAGTTTTAGCACAAGCGACTCCATTTTGGTTTAGTTTGGTTTGGTTTGTTGGGGCCTAGTGCATGAGCTCAGTCCACAAGAACCGCCTCCCAGAATTTTGTTTAAAAAAATTCTCCCTTTTTGGTCAGGTTCTTACTTAGTTGAGAGTGTGACCAAAACTGAGGGCCTTAGCGCCACTCTCAGTTACCGTCATTTTGGGTTTCCCATCTCAGCACATCATTTATAGGTTACAGTGTCCTCATGGTTGCACATTTCTTTCAGCTCCTGTTATTCCCTTTGAAGACAGACCATATGACATTCTAGAGATGGCTGCATGCAAGCATTTAAAACCTTTGAGAGAATATAGCACACAGGGAGGCTACTATTATGACTATTGGGAGGACAGTACCAAGAGTTTGGAGTAAACCCCTTACCCAAGGTCCCCATAAACCAAAATGAAAAAGACCCAGGTTCCTTAAGGTGGTGGCAGTCAGGCTTCTCCACATGGAAATCCCTCAGTTTCACTGGCCATGGCCAGAAACCTGTAGTTGCTTCCATGTTTAGGCTCTGCCCACCAAGGGTCCAGGGTTGGAAAGGAAAACACAGCCCCTGTATGGAGCAGAAAGGAAAAGGAGAAAGGAGAAGAATAAATCCCAAACTTTAGGCTTACCTTTTCCTCCTGGCTGACTCGCCGAGATTATAAGCTGTTCTTCTGGAACTCAGATGCCCCTCAGAGCTGCGTAAACAGTGTTGGAACTCCCAGTGACACAGCCAGTGAAATTCTCTATGTAGCTTCATCCCATGATTTGCAAAAGTCAAGGGCTTATGTCCTCTCAGCCTCTGTCTCAATGCTCCTACACAATGTTCACAGTCATCTCCCTTTTAACTCAGAGTTGATATTATAAGGGTAAATACCAATTGAAAGGAAAAAATTAATTCTCCCTGTTGAAATCAAGGGAAAAGACTTCTTCCTCCCTTTTTTAGAGTGTTTACTTTAGAAGATTTGCACTTACAAGGTCTTTTTCTGCCTCTTTGACATGTATACAAATCCTTTTGAAAACTAGATAAGTTGCTTGCCAGCTTTATGACCCAAGAATGTCTTTTTCAAAGATGTGGAATGCATATCTTTGAGAAGTAATCATCAAGAAAGGTAGTCCCCTTATCTCCCCATTTCTATGGGAAGGTAGGAATCTTAAGGGCAGGAGCTTAGTTCCAAAACTATCTTTTATCACAAAGATATGAGAAGTTCATTTTTCCTTTGAATAGTCAATAAATTAACACAGATAGTCACCCCAATTACCAAGTGAATTTATGAAGAACTATGACTGACAAATGGCACTGTCAAGTCCTCTTTCTTGAGGAAAAATTATTATTTATTTTGGCAGCATGTATCTAATTGGTTGTATCTGTCTGGCTATTTAAAGGGGTGAGATATATTTCTCTCTTTGCAATATCTTAGTGGATTGCCTGGGATATGCATCATATTCTGGTTTAATGCTTATTTGATAACCTATTAAAAATCAAAATAACATTCAAAAATGTAACTGCATTTTATGAAAAAAATTTACCAGGCCAAGCATTTGATCATTCAGAAACTCAAGATTGTCATACGGAGTGTGCATATCACATGGTATAGTTCATCATTTTATTGGCTTTCCAACTTCTTTTCTCTCCCCTTTCTTCCCTATCCATATTTTTCTCTTATACTTCCATAACCATTTCCACTTTATAGAAGGAACATACTTCAACATTCATGACCATTCATGACAAGCCCACAATTAATATCATACTGATGGGAGAAAGATGAAATTGTTCCTCTAAGACCTGGAACAAAAAAGAATGCCCACTTTCCCCTCTTCTATTCAACATAGTACTAGAAGTTTTAGCCAGAACAATCAGGCAAAAGAAAGAAATACAAAGTATCCAAAGTGAAAAAGAGAAAGTCAAATGGTCCCTCCTTACAGATGACATGACCTTATATCTAGAAAAATCAAAAACTTCATCAAAAAATTCCTAGATTTGATAAATAAATTCAATAAAATTGCAGGATACAAAATCAACATACAAATATCAATAGCATTTCTACATACTGATGATAAACTATTAGAGAAAGAAATTAAGAAGGCAATCTTATTTACAATAGTTACAAAATAAAATAACAAAGAATACGTTTAACCTAGGCGGTGAAAGACCTCAATAAAAAAAAAAACTATAAAACACTGATGAAAGAAATTGAAGAAAACACAAACAAATGGAAAGACATCCCATGCTCATGAATTAGAAGAATTAATATTGTTAAATGACCATACTACCCAAAGAAATCCATAAATTCAATGCAATCCCTATGAAAATACTAATGCCATTTTTCACAGAAATAGAAAAAACAATGCTAAAGTTTGTATGAAATCAAAAAAGAGCTTGAATAACCAAAGCAATCCTGGAAAAATAAATCCAGAAGCATCGTGTTACCAGATGTCAAAATGTATTTCAACCATAGAGTAACCATAACAGCATGATATTGTTATAAAAACAGACACATAGACTAATGGAACAGAATAGAGAACAGAGAAATAAATCCATGTATTTACAGACAGCTAATTTTCAACAAAAGTGCCAAAAATGTACATTGAAGAAAGGGCATCCTATTCAATAAATGGTGCTGGGAAAATGGGATATCCATATGCAGATGAATGAAACTGAACCCCTCTCTCTCACCATAATCAGAAATCAACTCAAAATAAATTAAAGATTTACATGTAAGATCAAAAACTATAAAACTGCTAGAAGAAAATGTAGGGGAACATTTCAAAGTGAAACCACCATTGCAAAGATTATGACAGTGAGAGAAATCTAACACGACTGACTTCATCTTGCCTCTAGTCTCACAGGCTGGCTGTCTTCGCTCATTCCTGGGCATAGGCCAGGCTAGCCATGGGAGGACTTTAGTTTATAGTTTAACTTTGAAGCAAGGATGATAATAGTTCTTCCTCAAAGCTGATCCCCTCCTTGTTCAGAGGCTGAAATCACCTTTGTAAGATTAATGAAAGGCCACAAGATTGGGATTATGGGAGGAGCCTGAATTCTACTAAAATGTAAGCATATTTTCTACAATCTCTTACTGCTCTGGAGGCATGCGACCAGACATCACAAGATTTGTGACTTCCCCAATTGTTCCTAAAAATAACATCACTATTGTAAAACCCAAGATGGTCTTTCGAGATGTTTTTCAGACTGACCTCACCTAGACTCATGACTAGTTAGCCAGTTCTATGGCCTCCATACAACCAAAAGCAGATTCAGCACACAAGGGCTCTTTTCCATACCCCTATGATTGCATCCCAAACTAATTAGCAGCATCCACTCCCTAGTACGCTGTCCACCAAACTATCCTTGAAGAGCTCTAATCACCATGCCTTCAGGGAAATTGATTTGGGTAAAATTCTGTCTCTTACATGGCTAGCTCAGCATCAGTTAAACTCTTTATTTACTGCAATACCACGGTCTCGGTGAATTGGGTTTGTTTGTGCAGCAGGCAGGAGGAAGCCATTGACGATTACAAGGACATTGGACTGGGCAAAGATATTTTGGATAAGACCTCAAAAACACAGACAACTAAAACAAAAACAGACCAGTAGGACTATGTTAAACTTAAAAGTTTCTGCACAGCAAAGGAAACAATCAACAGAGTAAAAAGAAAACCTGTTGAAAGATAGGAAATATTCTCAAACTATTCATCCAACAAGGAACAAGTAGCCAAAACATACAAGGAACACAAACAACTCAACAGCAAAAAATAAAAAAATAAAAAAAATCCCATTTTAAAGTGGGCAAAGAACATGAATAAACATTTGTCAAAAGGAGACATACAAATGGCCAGAACAACAGGTATGTGGGAAAAAAAAAAAAGCTCAACATCACTGATCATCAGGGAAACGCAAATCAAAACCACAATGAGATATCATCTTACACCAGTTAGAATGGTTATTAATAAAAAGTCAAGAATAACTGATGTAGACAAGTATGAAGAGAAAATGGAACTCATACATTTTTATTAAGAATGTAAATCAATACAGCCACTCTAATTAGCAGCACTTACAAGTAGATTTTTAAAGGAAAAGAAGATGAAATTCCTGAGTTGTTTACCAAGAATTTACATTAAAATAACATAAGCTATTGATTGGCTATACATTGTTTATTGTATCACAAATTCCAGGAACATGAAGGGAATGAGTGAGACAGCTAATGAGGAACAAAATGTCTTTAACAATTATCCGCAGGCATGGATATGCGGGAGCAGGTTTGGGGGAACATGACCTATGTCGGCACACTGCACATAGCTCAGACTGGTCTGAGCTATTTTTCTTTTCTAAATCCAAAGGAAAGGAAATCAAATATCACAGGGATACCTGCATCCCTATGTTTACCGCAGCACTATTCACACTAACAAAGATACGGAATCAACCTAATTGTCCATCATGGATGAATGGATAAAGAAAATATGGCATATACACACAATGGGATACTATTTGGCCATAAAAAAGAATGAAATCTGTCATTTGCAGTAACCTGGTTGGAACTGAGAGTCATTAAGTGAAATAAGCCAGGCACAGAAAGACAAATATTGCATTGTTCTCACTTATAATTGGGAGCTAAAAAAATGCTGATCTCATGGAGTTACGGAGTAGAATAACAGGTATGTTTACAAAAAGAGTCAAATTCAGTAAAACATTTGAAGAGATTTATTCTGAACCAAATATGAGTGACCATGGCCCGTGACACAGCCCTCAGGAGGTCCTGAGAACATGTGCCCACGGTGGTCGGGGTACAGCTTGGTTTTATATATTTTAGAGGTATGCTATATCAATTAAATGCATTTAAGAAATACATTGGTTTGGTTCAGAAAGGCAGAACAACTCAAAGTTGGGGCTTCCAGGTGATAGGTAAATTTAAACTTTTCTGGTTGACAATTTGTTGAGTTTATCTGAAGACCCAGGATAAATGGAAAGGAATGTTTAAGTCAAGGCAAAGGATTGTGGAGACCAAGTTTCATTGTGCAGAGGAATCTCTCAGATAGCAGCTTTCAGAGACAGAGAGCAGGTTGTAAAATGTTTCATATCAGACCTGAAAGGTTACCTGACTCTTATTCAATTATCTACTGGATCTGCAAAGAAAGGAAAGAAAACAAAGGGGAAAGGGCATTTTCTGTACAACGCGGATTTTCCCACAAGAGACTTTGCAGGGCAATTTCCAGGTATGGCAAGGAAATACATTTTGGGTTTAAATATTTTTTCCTTGTCTCATAATGTTATGCCAGAGTCAGACTGAAAAGTAAGTCATGATATACAGGGTCAAATAAAACTCATCTGATGAGAATTTATGGTTTGTAGTGCATGACTCTCTAGACCCCTTAGATAGGAATTTGGGCAAGACAAAAATTCAGAACTTAGTCCTCAGATATCAGAGGCTGTAAAGAGTGGTGAGGGAAGGAGGATAAGGAAAGTTGGTTAATCAGTACAAATATACAGTTTGATAGAAGGAATAAGTTCTAATGTTTGATACAGAGTACAGTGACTATAGTTAACAAAAATGTATTATGTATTTCAAAACAGGGAGAAGACAGGACTTGAAATGTTACCAACACATGGAAATAATAAATACCCAAGGTAACAGATACCTTAAATACTCTTACTTGATTATTACACATTCTATGCATGTAACAAAATATCACATATACCCTACAAATATGTAGAAATACTATGTATCAATCATTTTAGTTTAAACTTTTTAAATGGGGTAAAATATGTCTCTCATTTTTTCATGCTTCTCGATTTAATGAACATTTTTGTTACTTGGCCACATACCAACGAACTTACCAAAATGTTTCTTCTAAATCAATACAGTGCTCTGTGTAAGAGAAACTCTCATGGACGCAATTATCTACAGCATTGCAGTATTATGCATATGTAATATTTTCTTAGTTATCATAGATCAGGAGAACTTTGAAATCCACAGGGTTAAGTGCAGAGGAAACCCATTTGGTGAATAAAAGGGTCTGGGTTTGCATACTGGCTCTAATGTGTACAAAGTGCCCAGCACCTAATGCTGTAGGAGCTCTGTGCATGCTAATCTGCTAAATCCTTCTCTCTTTGTGTTTAGCACTACTGAACTGCTTGCCCTTGCAGAGGTGTAATAACTCTTGATGGAAAAATGGTGATGCTCCAGGAGTCACAGCAAATTTCTCCACTCTAATTAAAAACAAAACCAGTCTCTTCTTTATGCTATGACTCCAACTGGCCCCTGCACAATGTCCTATTCTTTTAGCCCCTGTTATATCCTTCTTCCTGGCTTGGATAGTATTGATATGCTTTTTTTCAATATAAGACATATTTGGCCTTTGCTAACAGCTATGATTCATAGATCTCAGTGAGGGCATAAAATGAAAAAAGTATGATAATTTTGAAGGAAAAAAATAGAAACAGTAACTGAGAGAACAACTTGGTGGAAAAAGTAGCTTTTTAAATTAAAAAAAAAAAAAAAAACCATAAGGATACCCTCAAGTATTACTAACCTAGCCCAGCTTCTATAAGAGGATTGTGATGCCAGTCTCTACAGGGGTAGCCAGTCTCTGATTTTGTTCCAAGGCATGGAATATGCCAGATTTAGTGTTGCTCCAAAATCTAAATCATCAGTATATAGTCATCATCTCTATTTATCTAACAAAAATGGTAAAAGCAACTCTCAGAAGCAATGCCAAAGGCTAAGGGAGTGAAATAAAACTATAAATGTGGAACTGCTAAGACCACCTGTGTTGGTTCAGCACACTACAACCAAATGCTAATTTTCTTTCACTTCCATGAAAAGGGAAATGTCAATAATGTATAATTACATACGCTAGCTAGGCTTGGTGTTCCAAAAGAAAGTGTGAACCCCCAAAATTGGAGAGAGGTGTCAGTTAATCTAGAAAGTTTATTACGCCAAGGTTGAGAACGCACCCATGACACAGCTTCAGGAAGTCCTGACGACAGGTGCCCAAGGTGGTCGGGGCACAGCTTGGTTTTACACATTTTAGGGAGACATAAGACATCAATCAATATGTAAGAAGTACATTAGTTCCATCCAGAAAGGCGGAGACAGCTCAAAGCAAGCACCCCCGACTGGGGGCTTCCAGGTTACAGGTAGGTGAGAGACAGATGCTTGCATTTTTTTGAGCTTCTGATAAGTCTTTCCAAAGGAGGCAATTAGAATATGCATCTATCTCTGTGAGCAGAAGGGATGACTTGAATAGGAGGCAGGCTTGCCCTGAGCAGCTCCCAGCTTGAAGAGGTCCCAGATATTTTTCTTTCACAAAAGAAAGAAGAGAATAAAGGAAACTTTGAAAGCATACAACTACTTTTGGGTAAACATATTTGAATCAATACAAAGAATTTGAACATTCTTTGAAATATTAAAAACCCAAATTAAATTTTTTATGAGTGAGCAATGTGTACATAGTTATTAAATGGCCCTACTAAACTAAATTTTTATACAGCAATATTGGGATAATAGTATTGAAAAAAGTGCAAAATCTTCATTTACCATAGGAAATTAACAGATAATGTCTAAACTTGATATACCAAGATAGTCAAGCAATGGAATTGTAAACATGTAATTTAGAAATAGGTACATAAATAACAAAATAGCCTAGGAAATTAAAAAATTCATTTTCTCTGGAAAGCACAACTTGAAAGTACGAAGTAGTAGATACAAGTTTCTGTACTTTCAAAAATTCTAATGGGAAAATGAGAGGTACAAAGTTTATGATCATGGAAATCTCTCCCAAAATAAATGAGCCCTAGTTTACTACTGGATCAAATTATCTCTTCCAGCTGATTGCTCTACTCAAGGGTTTGAAAGGTATATAACATATTTAAAAATATTGTAAGATAGAAAACAGCCAGTTTTGATGATACTTGTCACCAGACAGCTTATTTTTGGGGGTTGCCCAGGAAAAGGCATTACAGGGAGGAAATCCTGCTGGAATCCTTACTGGTGCCAATTCAGACTAAAAGTGGAGACAGTTCAGACAAACATGGTAAAGAATGTTCCTTTAGTTAAATAATACTAACAAGGTTTATCTATGGCCCTTTCTATTACATTTTGAATGTTTGCCTTTTACCCCCAGGTCCCCCACTCCGGGAAGCAGATGTTGTCTGCTAGATGCTCCAGAGACAACCTTACAGCTGTATGTCCTCTTTTCCTGCCCACCAAAAAAATTATTCTCTTTGACGACTTTTGTGATCCTTGATTGAATATTCCTAGAGACAAGGAACTCACTACTATTCAAATCTTCCTATCCCATTTGTGGCCATATCTAATGATTAGAAAGTAATTCTTTACACTAAATCAAGAGCTATCTCCATCAGCTTTAATATGGACTTCCAATATATCACAAAAGAAGCACAAAAATAGGCCAAAGGAACATAATGGAGTGCAGAAACTGACTCATACGTATATTGTCCCCTGATTTATGATGGAGGTGACAGTGCAGTGCCATAAGGAAAAGAGAGTCTTGCCAATAAATGGTCAACTGGGTATCCATTTGGAAAATAATGAATTTTACTCCTTCTCACAGCTTATACAGAAATTAATTACAACCAGATTGCAATTTTAAATATGACATATAAAACAGTAAAGTTTTTAAAACATATGATAATAACCTGATGACTTTTAATTAAGCAAAGATAACTCAAATAGGATATGAGAAGCACTAAGGCTGGGTGCGTTGGCTCACACCTATAATCCCAGTACTTTGGGAGGCTGAGGCGGGCAGAT
Organism: Chlorocebus sabaeus; assembly: GCF_047675955.1. NCBI lineage: Eukaryota > Metazoa > Chordata > Mammalia > Primates > Cercopithecidae > Chlorocebus > Chlorocebus sabaeus. Next base: position 112,079,146 of record NC_132912.1, read on the forward strand.
CACCTGAGGTCAGGAGTTCCACACCATCCTGACCAACATGGTGAAACCCCATGTCTACTAAAAATACAAAATTAGCCAGGCATGGCGGCATGCGCTTGTAATCCCAGCTATTTGGGAGGCTGAGGCAGGAGAATCACCTGAACCCGGAGGTGGAGGTTGCGGTAAGCTGAGATCACACCATTGCACTCCAGCCTGGGCAACAAGAGTGAAACTCCATCTCAAAAAACAAAAACAAAAATAAATTAAAAAAAAAAAAAAAAGAAGCAATAACAAAAAAGAAAAACTGTATGCTTTTAAAGCCTCAAAATTAAAAAGTATTATTTATGAAAATAAACCATATAGTGAAAAGGCAAACCACAAAGTAGTAGAGTATATTATTTGCAATACTTATATCTAACAAAGTAATCATATGTAGCATATGTGAAAGGTAAAAAACCCTACAAATCAATAAGATAAGCCTATAACCAAATAATTTTTTAAAAAATAAAAGACTTGGATAGAAACTCATAAGATGTCCAAATGGTGAATAAACATCATTAGTCATCTGGGAATTGCAAATTAAAATTTCAACCTCAGTAAAATATTACTATGTACCTATTAGAATACCTAAAATTTGTAAAAACAACTCAGAAAATAAGAGTTGGCAAGTAATTGGAACAATGAAAACTTTAAACAAGAACATAAATTTTTACAACTATATTAGAAAAGCTACTTGCAAGTACAAAGCTGAACATATGTGTACACTAACATCCATAAATTCCATGCTAACCTTTATACCCAATAGAAATGTATACATATGTTCACAAAAGACATGAATGGAAATATTCAGAGCATACTCAGAGAATGTTCAGATTATTCATAGTTGCCCAAACTAGAAGCAATTGAAAAGTATGCATTAGAATGTTGTACATCAATGACAATAAAAGAACCACAACTGCATGGAACTACATGGAATAATCTCATAAACTCAAAGTCAAGTGAAAGAAACCAGCCATAAAATAGCAGATGCTGTATGATTTCAATCATGTGAAATTCAAGAACAGGCCAAATCGATCTATGTTGCCAGAAGTTACAATAGCACTTACCCTCTCCATATGCAAATTACTAAAAAGAGGCTGTATTAGGGACAGAACTAATATGGTATATATTTATATATATATATATAAAGGGAAGTTTATTAAGTATTAACTTTATATATATGTATATAATATTTATTTATATATACAGTATTAACTTACATGATCACAAGGTCCCACAATGGGTTGTCTGCAAGCTTGAGGAGCAAGGAGAGTCAGTCCGAGTCTCAAAACTGAAGAACTTGGAGTCCAATGTTTGAGGGCAGGAAGCATCCAGCACGGGGAGAAAGATGTATGCTGGGAGGCTAGGCCAGTCTTGCCTTTTCACATTTTTCTGCCTGCTTTATATTTGTTGGCAGCTGATTAGATGGTGCCCACCAGATTAAGGGTAGTTCTGCCTCCCCCAGTCCACTGACTCAAATGTTAATCTCCTTTGGCAACACCCTCACAGACACACCCAGAATCAATACTTTGCATCCTTCAATCCAATCAAGTTGACACTCAGTATTAACCATCACAAGTCTACCCCTTGTCAACTTGAACCCATACACATCTCCTGAGATCATACATAATCTTCAAATAAAGACAATAATAAGGTCATAATTATGCCTAATGCAAGTATCCTTCCTATAACCAGAAATGTACCAATCCTCAACCCAAACACTATTACATAAAGTTAACAATACTTAATTGCTGATATGAAGTCAATAAATCTAATGTCACATGATAAAGCAAAAGGAAATAAAATGAAGACATTTTCTTAGTACAAGTGTATACATATACAAACATGTTTTTAACAAAAGAAGAAGGAAATACTCATGACAGTTACAGTCCTCATTTCTGCAGCTGGTCACGTGGTCGTAGCTGGTATTGATGACTACTTCTTCTACTACCCATTCTGTATTCCCTTTGCCTTCAGCAAGCACCTCAGCAGGTTGTGGGTGTTTTTTTTCCTGGTGGAGTGACCCAAACCTTTATTCCTGAGGGGTCTGGACCATTTGTAGTCCAGCCTGAATTGGGCTGCTGTAGTTTCCCATTGACCTTAATCACAGGGCTTGGTAATACTAAGAGACACCCTAATGCATCTCCTGTACTCCATGCATACTCTTCCTTACCACCCTTATGGGGTAGTAGACTGATTTCATCTTGATAGTCCAGGTCAATCACCCCAGCCAACACTGTAACTCCCTTCTTAGTCTTTTGACTTAAAGGTAAGAGGAGCCCAAAGTGTCCAGGAGGCAATCTTAACTTCCAGTTTAATGGAATCATTGTTGTGTCTCCTGGTGGCAGCATTCCTCCCTCTGGAACAAAGATCTCTAGGCCAGCAGAACAGAATGTCACGGGAACAGGAAGCAAAAATTTTGCTAGTGGATCATTAGGGGTGATGATGAGTGGTGCCAATTCCACTTCCACTCCTTGATTCCTAGACCCATGAATCATGGCTATGGGAGAAACAGAAGCATATATTGGACACTGGTTCAGAGCATACATGGCCTTCTGGAGAACTTTGCCCCAGCCCTGCAAAGTACTGTCACCTAGTTGGCATTGTAATTGTGACTTTAAAAGGCCATTCCACTGCTCTATCAATCCAGCTGCTTCAGCATGATGGTGAACATGGTAAGACCAGTGAATTCCATGAACATGAGCCCACTGCTGCACTTCTTTAGCTGTAAAGTGAGTGCCTTGGTCAGAGGCAATGCTGCATAGAATACCATGATGGTGGATAAGGCATTCCGTGAGTCCATGGATGGTAGTCCTGGCAGAAGCATTGTATACAGGATAGGCAAGCCCATATCTGGAGTAAGTGTCTATTCCAGTAAGGACAAACCTCTGCCCTTTCCTTGATGGAAGAGGTCCAAGGTAATCAACCTGCCACCAGGTAGCTGGCTGATCACCCTGAGGAATGGTGCCATATGGCCATAGCCAGGTCAGCCTTGGTGAGTGGAAGTCCATGTTGCTGAGCCCATGCAAAACCTCCATCCCTGTCACCATGGCCACTTTGTTCATGGGGCCATTGGGCAATGACAGAGGTGGCTGGTGGAATGAGGCTAAGTGGTGTCCACAGAAGCAGTCATCCTGTCCACTTGATTATCAAAATCCTCCTCTGTTGGTCACCTGTTGGTGAGCACTCACATGAGATACAAATATCTTCACAGTTTTTGACCACTCAGAGAGGTCTTCCCCAAATTTCTCTGTCACCTATTTTCCAATCATGCTTCTTCCAAGTCCCTGACCATCCAGCCAAACCATTGGCTACAGCCCACGAATCAGTGTATAATCACACATCTGGTCATTTCTCCTTCCATGAAAAGTGCACAACCAGCTGCACTGCTAGAAGTTACGCCCACTGGGAAGACTTCCCTTCACTGCTGTCCTTCAGGGATGTCCTGGAAAGGGGCTGTAGTGCTGCAGCTGTCCACTTTCGGGTGGTACCTGCAAATCATGCAGAATCATCTGTGAACCAGGCCCTAGTCTTTTCTTCCTCTGTCAACTAATCATAGGAGACTTCCCATGAGGCCATCAGTGCAGGCTGGAGAAGAGAAGGAAGGGTGGAAGGAGTGGAGACCGTGGGCATTTGAGCCACTTCCTCATGTAACTTACTTGTGCCTTCAGGACCTGCTCAAGCCCAATCACTTATATACCACTTCCATTTGATGATGGAATATTGCTGAGCATGGCCCACTTTATGGCTAGATGGGTCAGAAAGCCCCCAGTTCATGACGGGCAGTTCAGGTCGCATAGTGACTTGATGACCCACAGTCAAACGTTCAGTTTCCACCAAAGCCCAGTAACAGGCCAAGAGCTGTCTCTCAAAAGGAGAGTAGTTATCTGTAGAAGATGGTAGGGCCTTGCTCCAAAACCCCAGAGGTCTCTGCCTCTGGAATTTTGAACACAAAATATGTGCAAGAATAAAAATTTGCATATCAAGTGAGAGCACCATGTGTAACCTATTTGTATGCCTTTCACATTTCTGAGAATGGTACCTTCTTTGTGGTAGGTGCTCAGTCAATGTCTATTGCAAATAAGAACTTACACTGCTAAGTCATTTCAATGGGAGGTGAAGAGAGGTACATGCTGCATTCCATCTAGCTAATGAATTTTCAGGTAGATTTGTGTTTTTCTTCACAGAACCTGTGTAATTCTAATTGAAATTTTTTTTAACCCAAAGCTTGAGGCAAAGCATGAATAAAGCATGTGGGCCTTGGGATTAAAACTTCAGCCTGTTACTTACTGGATGTGGGGCCACTGGCAAGTTTTGCACCTGCTGAGCCTCAATATCCTCACCTGTAAAGCAAAGAGTCTCTGTATGCAGGCATTCATTCAATCAACTTTTACTGAATCCTATTCTATGTCAGATTTTAGCTCACATGATCCTCACATCACTCCTATCAGTTTGGCATCTATTTACTCCCAGGTAGCACCATCAATAAATGACACATCTACTCTTTAACTAACAAAGCATACGAAGTCATCTGCACAACATTCATCATCTAACTGCTATCTCACACAATCCTCTTCTCTAACAAGCCATCCCTGACCCCTCTAGGAGAGGTAACAGCCCTTCTCTCATGCTCTCCTGCTGTGTCCTCTGTTTCTCTCTTATAGCATCTATGTCATTGCTAGAGATGTTCATTTTCTGTTTCTTTCCACTGAGAATGAGTGACTTGCAGACAAGATATGACTTATCCTTGAATTGCCAGTACCAATACTGTAAGTTCCTAATCAAGTCATATTAAGTGAATAAATCAGTAAATGCAAACCTAGGTAAGTGCAAATAAGTAGGTAAATGCGTATGAATGAATGCACACTTTTTGTTTCATAGATTTGATTTTCTTTAAAGCAGGGTATCATCAGCATGAAGCCACAGCAGATGCGGCAGACATGGCCTGTTGTCAACCTAATATCTATTTTTCCTTTCTTCCCGACTAAGAGGACTCTACTTTGTTTACAGGTAGAATAAATAAAAGGTTCCTATCCTATAGGAAAACACTGGTTATTCTCTGGCCACAGTAATCCCCAGACCCGGTTTCAAATCCATACTGATTGATTAGTGACAGTTCACTCCAGTGAACAACACACTGCTGAAAGTCAGACAACAAGCATGGTGTCAAGTGATCAGCCATCCAAGAAAAAGGTTATCCATTCTCTGAACACTCTTGCTTCTAAAATTCTGCCAGCCCCCGAATTCTCACTTCCCAAAACCTTGTATATAATCACCTCATTCCTGCGTTCAGAGAAACTGTGTATAATAGATACCCAAATGAAAACTACATTTCCCAGTATCTTTTGCTGCAAAAACACCATGTGACACAGTGTCGACTAATGAAATAAGGGAGGTCTACTGGGGATTTCTGTGAAAATCTCACTTTCCTAATCTTGTCATACTCCCACGTCCTTGTTGCCTTCTTTCTCTTGGAAGTCTCCCCTGAGGCTAAAGAAACAATGACCCTGTAAATTGAAATTTGCAGATACATGCTAGGATGAATAGTATGGGAAGGTAGAAGGAACTTATTTCCCTCTGGAATAATCCTGGATCACCTACTCCTATCCTTTTTTCACTTACTGGGCATATTCAAAGGAACCCTTGCAACCCGTTACAGTCCTGAAAGCCACCTCTCACCAGTCCTGCTTTGGCATCTGTTCTGGGGGAGTAGTGTGCCTATTCTGAGCAAGAATCAAGGCAGGGATGGACTAACCAACTCATCTCCATGGTAAGCTCAGAGCCCAGAGCATGTGCAGGCCATGCTTTTAAGAATCTGGGAGTGAGTGACAGTTCTCCCTGCACATCACTTGGCAAAAGACAACATCTGTGCATGACATAATGTATCAGGCCATTCTTGCATTGCTATAAAGAAATACCTGAGGCTGGGTTAATTTTAAAAAAGAGGTTTAGTTCACTCACTGTTCTGCAGGCTGTACTGGAAACATGGTACTAGCATCTGCTTGGCTTCTGGGGGGGGCTTCAGGAAGCTTCCAATCATGGCAGAAGATGAAGGCAGAGCAGGTGTCTCACATGGCAGGAGCAGGAGCGAGAGAGAGAGAGAGTTGGGGGGAGGTGCCATACACTTACAAACAACCAGCTCTTACGTGAACTCACTAGGATAGCACTAAGCCATGAGAGATCCACCCACATGACCCAGTCACCTCCCACCAGGCCCTGCCTCCAACATTAGAGATTACATTTCAAAATGAAATTTGAGGGCACAAATAACCAAACCACAGCACACAGCCAGAAGTGGGTATTGGTGGGATTAAGTTTCCTAGGTGGTCCTTGTAAGCAAACTAACATTCCTTCTCTTTCCCATAACGTGTCATCTCTTTCCGGAAAGCCCACACTTTTAATCCTATGACTTATTAGGCTTCAACCACTCAATTGTGGGGATATGAGGAAAAAAAGTGCAAACAAGATGTGAGCTGGAACCTCAGCTTTCAAGATCTTAGCAAAATGGTTTGTGACATAGCATGCTTTCCTCAACACACCACACACACACACACACACACACACACACACATATGTAACTCCATGGCTTGTGGGAGACCACAGCCCTCCTCAATATTTCTAAGAATAACCAGGCAGTCGCTGTTCTTGTGGCCTCCCCTGCCTTTTGGGCTCCAGATTCCTCATTCAGGGTCTCTATTATTCTCCACATTGACCTAGACTTGAAATCCAGTCCCTTCATTGATTTCTCATCAACCTCCTACCTGCCCTCCCAACTCATATGAAACATGTGTGACTTCACACAGAGGGTGTCACTTCACACACCACAGAGCCAACAAAATGGCCAATTTCTCCTTTCCAAAGAACTTTTTTGCAATCTCGTGATTCAGGACCCAGCCCCACATCCACTCTCCAGCTCATCTCCCCCACTTCTTCTCCTGTTAGCCTTCTCCCGCCTAGAGCCGCTGAATTCTCTCCATGTCCCTGCAGAGGCACTGGTGCCTTTTTTCCGAAGTCCTTGGGTCCCACCCACTGCATCAAACACTTGATTTTCCACATAAGTATATCTCTCCCTAAATGGAATCCTAGTGCCCACTATTAGAATAATAACATGTTTCCAAGTTTTTACACCAGCACTGCTGAGAGAAGGTCAGCAGCTGTCTCACAATCCCTGCGATAATTCCAAACTGGATTTTCCACATTTCCTTCTCCCTGGTTGAAGGAAGGACTTGCCACGGTGGAGGCACAGCACGTCCCCAGTTGTGCTATTGCCTAGTCACACAGCAGCAGGGACCTGGTCTTCTCTGTGTCATTAGCCACAGATGAATCACAACTTCAGAGTCACATAAATCAATGTCAGCAACTCTCGTCTATTCAAAGAGCCACCAGCACCATTTGTAGTAAATGGCCACACACTGCTATAATTGGCTGCTTTTTTCAAACACTGAGAGACAGTAGGGAAGTGTGAAAATAGGCCACGCACAGTAGGAGTAGCACAAAGCAGAGATTTCCCAGAGCAGACACGAATAGGGGGAAAGTGATACTCAAACCATGGAAATCCAATGATTGGGCCGCTCAAATAGCTAAACCTGACACAAATTTTGAAGTCAGAGAGATCTGAGTTCAATTTCCAATTATTCACTTATTAGCTAAGCATCCTTACATAAATGGCTTAATTCTCCCTTCTTATTCATATACTCAAGCTAATGTTTCTCTTCCCATAGGTCTGAAAGGGGAAAATGCATTAAGTGTTCAATAAATGGCAGTTTTCACAAAGACAAGTCACATGGAAAATGAGCCAGTGCATAAGTTGAACTTTTTGAACAGCATTCCCCTCACACATACTCACTTGCAAGCAAAGCAATTTTAGTAGTAGTAGTAGTAGTAGTAGTAGTAGTAGTAGTAGTAGTAGTATTTCATGAAACAGAGTCTCACTCTGTCACCCAGGCTGGAGGGCAGTGGCTCGATCTCGGCTCACTGAAACCCCCACCTCCCAGGTTCAAGCGATTCTCTTGCCTCAGCTTCCCAAGTAGCTGGGATTACAGGCACCCACCACAATACCCAGCTAATTTTTGTATTTTTAGTAGAAGCAGGGTTTCACCATTTTGGCCAGGCTGGTCTCAAACTCGTGATCTCAGGTGATCTGCCCACCTCGGCCTCCCAAAATGCTGGGATTTCAGGCATGAGCCACCATGCCCGGCTGCAAAGCAATTTTAAATCCAGCCCCCAAAAACTGATCATTTGATTAAACCGAATCTTTTTCTTGATTTCTTCTTTGAAACACTTTCAAAACAAAATACAAGAGCAAATGTTAAATTCATATCCTATTAGATGTGGCCAATGACATTTCTTTCTTTTCTATTCTGTTTGGAAAGAGCATCCTCTGCTTTCTGGACTCTCCGCCAATGTCATACAGCTGATTCCAGAGTCCAAGTTCTTAACGTGACTAAAATTCAGGCTTCAGTGGCTTCAGTGGTGCAATCAGTTCGCACGTGGTACTTATAAACTTCAGACTTCTCTGGCCTTTTTCTTTTTTTTTTTTTTTTTTTTTTTTTTTGAGACAGAATCTCACTCTGTTGCCAAGACTGGAGTGCAACGGCATGATCTCAGCTCACTGCAACCTCCACCTCCCAGGTTCAAGTGATTCTCCTGCCTCAACCTCCTGAGTAGCTGGCATTACAGGTGCCCACCACCACACCCAGTTAATTTTTGTATTTTTAGTAGAGACAGGGTTCACCATGTTGGTCAGGCTGGTCTTGAACTCCTGACCTCGTGATCTGCTTGCCTCGGCCTCCTAAAGTGCTGGGATTACAGGCGTGAGCCACCGCGCCCAGCCTTCTCTGGCCTTTTCAAGCAACAATTATTGAATAAAAGAGATACCCAGTAAAGAGAGTGAAAGATATCATAGTCTAGGCAATTAATAATGGGCAGAGCAGCCCTTTGTGATTCAAGATTGAATTTAACGTTCAAATAAAGTCTAGTGTGTTTGCCACATAGTACTGATATCTCCATGAATTTCCATCATTGTGAGAAACAGAAGTAGAGTTTCTAACTTAGAGCTAGGGAAAATTGTAGGTATCTAATAAACACATGCTGATTGATTCCTTGATTGATCGGATCTGTATCCATCGCTGTCTTCACTAATGAGGATGCTGACATGTAACAGCGTAGCTGTCCACTGGAGAATAAAGACCATTCTTCTCTACTATAAAGACAGAAGCTTTTAAATCTGTAATTACAACACCAGAGGTTCGCTAGAATCTCCCCCTCAGCCTCTATAGCACTGTGAGTTGTAGAGAGTGTCTAAAGTTGGGGACAATACACCTTACTACCCATCTGCAACCTAGATGGTAGTTTGCCATACACACGTGTTGCTGGGAAACAACCACACATTTCTGAAGAGCTTTATTATTAGAAGGATTCAGGGAAGAAACAAACAAACAAGAACCTTTGCCACCATTGTTAACCCATGAACAAAAGGCAATATGTTGTTCTCTGTTGTGACCAACACATTCCCCACCCGACAAGGCCTGATCTGCAGCTTATTTGGATTAATACATCTTCTTATCGGGTTCATTTGGGGCATACAGGTTGCAGGTGAGTGTGATTACCATTTTGCTATTGTTATAAGACTGCTGCCCTAATGAGATAATATATGTATTAGAACAAACCATAAAAAGTAGATTGCATGCAGATTTCTCTACTCAAAGTGTCAGCTTTAATTGAGAAATAAATTAAATGACCCATCTGCCTCCTATCATCCATTTCTTTATTTTCTTCTAGAACCATGCTATTCAAGGACAGTCAGCACTACTTCTACTAATGACTCACTAACAGAACTCCATATAGAAATTGATTGGCCTTGTAATACAATTTTGCCAACACTTAACATACTGTGGCTCTCCCAGCATATTCAAATCAAGTGACTATAATGAACTATTTCTACTTGTTAACATTTTTCTTCCATCATGTCAATATTAATAAGACTTTTTCTTTATTAGGGTCCTACAAGCAATGATAGAAGATATTCTATAACAAGGAAAAAAATGATCTAATCTATGGTCCAAGTGGAAATCCCTAGATGTGTGTGTGTAAGAGAGGAGGAATTATTTCATGTAGCTTGTACCACAAGATTAGTTCTCCCTGCTAATATTACGTAGAGGTGAAGGCTGAGTAACCCACAGACATGGGTTTCACCATGTAAACATAATTATACCAATTTATTTTTCACCAACACATGTTAAAATAATCCTAAAGTGACACAGCATATGTCACTACAGGGAAAAGCCACAATAATTTATGTTTTTCAAATATTTAATTGTATGTCTTCCTTGCTCTGGGGGTTTCAGTTTTCTTTCTTTTGTTTTTTTTTTTTTCTTTCTTTATTTTGTTTTTTTAACTTCCTAGCTTATGAGGCAAAAATATGTATAAAAATATTTGAGGGCAGGCAGGGACTATGATTTTTTATTTAAATATCTTTACTGACAAAATTTAACTTTTTAGATGTATACAAGTAATTTATAGTCACTGTAAAAACATAGAAAATAGAATATAAAATAGGCAAAAAGAAAATATCTGCACTCTCTCCACCCAAAAATAATCCCTGCTAATACTCTCTTCTGTATAATGCCAGATTTCTTTTCCAAACAAAATGATATCATCCTATTTTTTGTTTATTAGTTTTGTTTTTAAGGTATTATATAGCCATTTTACTTTAAGTTTTTTATTGTGACATCATTGTAGATTTTCATGCAGTGGTACAAAGTAATACAGAGTGACACAGTACCATTGGTCCTTTATTCATGTGCCTCCAGTAGTAACATCTGGCAAAACTATAGTCCAGTACCACAACCAGGATATTCACATTGATACAATGAAGATACACAACATTTCCATCACCACAACGATTCCTTTCATAGCAACATGAACTTCCTCCTGCTTCCTTCCCACTCCCCTTTACCTCTGGAAACCCTTAATCTATTCTCCATTTCTATAATAATATTCTATAAGTGGAATCTTTCAGCTTTGAGATCAGCATTTTTCACTCAGCATAATTTGGCAATAATTCATCCAAGTTGTTGCATGTATTGACATTTTATTTAATGTTTATTTCTTTTCATTGCAGAGTAATAATCCCCTGTATGGATGCACCACAGCAGTTTATCCAGTCACCTATTGAAGGATAGCTCAGTAATTTCCAGTTTGGGGGCTATAATGAATAAAACCATTATGAACATTTAGGTACAGGTTTTTGTGTGAACATAAGTTTTCATTTCTCCAGTATAAATGCCCAGAAGTAAAAATCCAGGATCATATGGTAAGTGCAAATCTAGTTGTGTAAGAAATTGTCTTCCAGAGTGGTTGTACCGTTTTTAAGTTCCTACCAGCAATGTGTGAATGATCCAATTTCTTTATATCCTCTCCATTATTTGCTGTCACTATTTTTTTAAACCATTCTGAAGGGTGTGCAGTAGTATCTCATTTACAGTTTGAATGTGTGTTTTCTTAATGACTAATTATGTTGAACATCTTTTATCATCTTATATCCATTTGGTGAAATATTTTTATCTGATAATGTAACCATTCCTGCTCTCTTTTGATTACTGTTTGCATAATATCTCTTTTTTATCATTTCCTTTCATACCAGCTATAATATTACCTTTAAAGTGAATTTTTTATAGGCAACATATAGTTGGGTTAAATTTTTAACCCATTCTGCCAATTTCTGTTTTTTAATTGGTATATTTAAACAATTCATATTTAATGCAATAATTGACATGTTAAGGTTTAAGTTAGTCATTTTATATTTGTTAGTGTTCTGTTTATTCTGTTTTTCTGGGGGTTTTTTCTGCCTTCTTGTAGGGTACTTGAACGTTTTTTAGAACTCCATTTTGACTTATCTATAATGTTTTTTAGTGTACCTCTTTGTATAGCTTTTATAGTGTGTGCTTCAGATATTACATTATATATTCAGATATCACATCACATATATATGATTTGATAAGATGTCAAAGATGTTGCTAAGGATTATAGAGGGATCAGTATTTTTCCCCAACAAGTACTCCCTTCTCTCTCTTTCCACTTTCTATGTTTGCTAAAATTTCACACACAGTCTTCATTGCTAGGGTTTGTCCTTAAGCATTCTGTTCACACAGATGACCCAGGCAAAGGTGGTGCAATAATTAATAAGGCTTTATCATTTACATCTTCTTTTTTTCTAGATGACAGCACAGGCAGTTCAATAGTATTTCTTTTGTGTTTTACTTTATTTTATCATTTGGAAAAATAAAAATAAAAACGTACATACAAAGAGCTTATTTTCCCTGCCAAGATTCTGAGGAGAGAAAGTCATACTATTAAAGATGTAGACATCTTGTTCAGCTCATCATTTTTTTCTCTTTTTTAAAGCACCCTTACCAATAAATAAAAATCCATACGGATACATATATATGTATCACATCACATATATACGATGTGATATCTCAATATATATGTTATATATGTATAATGACATAGTCTACAGATGTTGACACCTTAACACTTCTTTTAAAGTATAAAACTGCACCTCCTTGTATAATCCTTTCCCCTTCTTCCATTTGTAATAGAATTCTCTTAAATATTACCTCTATATACATTTTAATGACATCAGATAGTATTATAAGTTTTGCTTCAACCATTGAACATAATTCAGAAAACTCAAAAGGAAAAAGAAAATATATTTTCTGTATTTTTATTCTTTTCTTTCTGGTTAGATAACTTTCTTAGCCATCTTTCATTGTAGGTTTTCTAGTGATAAATTATTTTCCTTGCCCTTTGGCTTATGTGTCTTGATTTCCCCTTTATCCTGAAAAATATTTTCACCGGGCAGTTTTACTTCAGCACTTACAAAATTTTGCGCTACTCCCTTTCTGGTAAAACACCTCCTGTAATTCAAGTTTTTCCCCACTATATGTAAAGTGTTCCTTCTCTTTCATTGCTTTAAGTCTTTTTTTCTTTATCTTTGGTTTTCAGAAAATTTACAATAATGTGTCTTGGTGCAATTTATTTGGATTTATTGTGTTTGGGGTTTGCTTAACTTCTTGAATCTGAATGTTTGTGTCTCTTGCCAAATTTAGGAAGTTTCCAGCTATTATTTTTTCAAGTACTTTTTAAAACCTGCTATTTTCTATTCACTTTCTAGGACTCCAGTGACATGTTAGATCCTTTGTTGTGATCCTACAGGGCCCAAGACTCTGCACATTTATGCTCCAGCCTATTTTATCTCTTCAATGTTGTTCACATTTAATCATTTCTATTGTTTTGTCTTCCAGTTCACTGATTTTTTCCTCTATCTTCTCCATTCTACTGCTTAGGTTTTTTTATTATTATTTTCTATTGCTTTGCCTAGACTTTCTATTGCTTCGCTGAGACTTTCTACATTTTTATTTGTGTCAAGCATGCTCACAATTGCTCAATAAAACATTTTTTTTATGGAAGCTTTAAAATCTTTACCACATCATTCTAACATTTCTGTTATCTCGGAGTCATATTGACTTTTTTTTCATTCAGGTTGATAGCTTTTTCGTTCTTCATATTACAAGTGATTTTCCACTGAAACCTGGACAATTTGGATACCAAATTATGAGACCCTAGATCTAATTTCAACCTTCGCTTTTAATTAGGTTTCTCTGGCACTACTTTGGCAGTTACAGGGGATTGGTGCTGCCTCACGACAGCCAGTTGGGTACAGAAATCCAAGATGCTTATTTGGCTTCTGTTTATATCCAAGGGGATTCCTCATTACCTGGATAGTGGTGCGAGTTTTGGCTCACACTAAGTTTCTGCTGATACCACTCTGACTGGAATGGGTAGGAGTGCCGTGTTACTACTCCTAAGTAGCCTCCACCAGCACTACAGTTGGAGGGGGTGGGGCAGGACAGGTCATTAGCCTCACTACCACAGGACACTGGTGAAACTCCTGCCTCTCCAGTAGGTCTCCAACCCTGGGTGGAGAGGGAAGGTACTTTCTTACTCTCAGGTAAAGGTGTAAGTCCAGACTTCTCATGTGGTTTCCATGTGGGGCAAGGGGTTCATTTTCTTACAGCTGGATGAAAATCGAGGATCTCTATTCAGCCTCTCTGAAGCCACCCTGGTGGGGATTTGAAATACCTCTTTACAGCCTGCTGAGAGTAGGCTCCTCATTTGGTCTTTGCTAGTATAGATGTAGATGAGGCCACACTTTACTCTACAATGCTTGGTCGAAGTAGAACAGTCATTGTCTAAAAGTTTTCTGTCTTGCTAAGCTGTCCCTTTCATAGTCCTTAAATTGGAAAGAACAGAATTTTATTAGGGAATTTTTTTTTTTTGTCCATACCGACTGGTGTCTCTGGGTTGCTAGCTTCTTTAGCTCTAAGTCTGGGATATATGAGGCAAAAAGACAATTCAGGAAACCCACACTGTCCTGTTCTTTGGGTCCCAAGATCCCTAGCGAGTCAGCCTTTTTCTTTCCACTGTTAAGAATCTTATGTTTGTTGGCCGGGCGCGGTGGCTCAAGCCTGTAATCCCAGCACTTTGGGAGGCGGAGACGGGCGGATCACGAGGTCAGGAGATCGAGACCATCCTGGCTAACACGGTGAAACCCCGTCTCTACTAAAAAAACACAAAAAACTAGCCGGGGGAGGTGGCGGGCGCCTGTAGTCCCCGCTACTCCGGAGGCTGAGGCAGGAGAATGGCGTGAACCCGGGAGGTGGAGCTCGCAGTGAGCTGAGATCCGGCCACTGCACTCCAGCCCGGGTGACAGAGCGAGACTCCGTCTCAAAAAAAAAAAAAAAAAAGAATCTTATGTTTGTTGTACATGTAACAATCAGGGTTTTATTTGTACTTAATAGGAAGAATAAGGGAAGGTACATCTATTCCAACTTTCTCGAAATGGAAGTTTCGGTAATACTCTTCTGTAATGTATTTTTTTCAGTTACCAATAGAGGTTACATATCTATCCATGACAACAAATACAGATCAACATCATCATTTGCCATGCTTGTCTAGCCATTAGTTATTCCCCCAGGCCCCTACCTTTGGGCACATAAACCATTTGATTTTTGCCAACACTTTTGATTTCCATTAGTTTTAATCTAATGTATTTCCCATAGCAAGGAAAACCATTTTAATAAATGGTTTACTTCCACCTCTTTTGAAGATGGCCTTGCTGTTCAATTTGGAGCAGCTCTGAATGACATATAAAAAGCACTGTGTTACCAAAAAAAAGACAGAGAGAGAAGGAGGAAAAAGTCAAACATGTTGCTAAGGATTATAGAGGGATCAATATTTTTCCCCGACAAGTACTCCCTCCTCTCTCTTTCCACTTTCTATGTTTGCCAATATTTGCACACACAGTCTTCATTGCTAGGATTTGTCCTTGAGCATTCTGTTCACACAGATGACCCAGGCAAAGGTGGTGCAATAATTAATAAGGCTTTATCATTTACATCTTCTTTTTTTCTAGATGACAGCACAGGCAGTTCAATCGTATTTCTTTCGTGTTTTACTTTATTTTACTGTTTGGAAAAATAAAAATAAAAACTTACACACAAAGAGCTTATTTTCCCTCCGAAGATTCTGAGGAAAGTCATACTATTAAAGATGTAGATATCTTATTCAGCTCATCATTTTTTTCTCTTTTTTAAAGCACTCTTACCAATAAATAAAAATCCATAACATCTAGTTTGATTAGACTCTTCCCACAGTGAGTGATCATATTGCATGCAGGAAATCAAGTAATGTTTACATGCTCCGAACGCTCCCTATAATGTGACCCACTGAGAACCTCCCCTCCACTTATCTGTAAGAACCTGTTGGGTCCCAGTAAGTCCTCCAGCCCTCAGCTACAGCTATATGACTGGACTTTTACTGCAGATTCAGCCAGGCTCCTGGACCAATTCTGACTCCCACAGAGGGAATTTAAAAGGCTGAAGCTCCACAGCTCAAATGGCAGACAACATGATTTTGGCGCCTGCCCTTCAGGCCTGATTTAACATAAACCTCAGATCCAGTGCTGAGAACTCTGCCTTCTTGTCTGGGTATTTACCACACAGCTCAGTTCCAAGCATGCGCTCCTTGGTAACCTGGCAGTTTCGGCAGGTCTCTCAGCACTGAAGTTCCTTCTCATTCTTGAAACTGTATGTTGGTGTCAGCATTCTGTCTTTGGAAGCCCAAGCAGTGACAGGCCTGACAGCTCCCAGACTCCCAGTGCCCTTTCCCTCCCACTTATACGTCCCCATCCCATCTGCCCTCCCAACCTTACTCATGTCACCTGAAATGCCATCCAAACCCTCTGGATACCAGGTTTGGCCTGACCACCTTGCTAGACCCCATTCTCCTCTGGTTTCACTCACCAGTAATGGAGGTCAAGTAAAACTGGCTCTAGATCTGAAACTCAAAAAGTTAAGAATCTCTGCTTTATTTGGATCTATGCAGGAATACAGCATTCTCACTATCCCCATCATTATATTCTACTAAATATTATCACCATTGGTTTCTTCTTTTTCCCTATTTTACTCCCCACTCCTACCCCCAACCCTAATGATGCTTTTGTGGTAGCCTAAAACACAGACTATTTGTACTTAAATCTTTATGTCAGCAGTTTTTGTGACAGCCCAACCTAAATCCTGGCTCAATGACTTCTAAGGTTTCCAATGCCTGCCAAGTACAGCCCAACTTCTTAGCTCTTGCAGCTCATTATGAGGACCCCTAATCTCAAATTGCTAATATCTTTTCCTTCATGTACATCAGTTGACTTTAAGTCAAAGTCAAATTGAACATTTTCTTGTTCTCCTACTCACATCATCCTGGTTTTGCTCTTATATTTCAACGATTACCCTGGACTGCCCTATAGCAAAGTGGTTAGGAGCAGTAGATCCATAGCTAGAATCCTGGGCATCATATCCTGTTTCTGCCATTTGCTAATTGTGTGTCCTCGGATAAGCTGCTTAGGTTTTCTGTGCTTCTGTTTCCATATCTGTTCTATAAAGATACTAAGAGTATAAGCTAGAATCTGCCTCTAGCCAATGACAACTTTCAGGGTATTTTGGCTATTGCTTCACTTCCACCTCCTGAATTTCACAAAATTTGTCTTGGGGGTCAAACTTAACCCTGAAGGGCTCAAGGATGGAAATTCCGGAAAATGTGGTGACAACCTGACTACTTTGAGATGGTCCCAAACCACCACAGCTTCTCAATATCTGGTCAGAGACTCCTGATTTTCTTCTGAGGAAACACCTACCCACTCTCAGTGCAGTTTAGCTAATAAAAATTCCAAAAACTTCTGCTATGAACCACACCTACTTAAATTTAGGAGAATATGGCTTCAACAAACTTATTGAAAGCTGAAACTAGTTTTAATAACATTCATTAATGTGTAAATCATTTCTATAGCATAGAAAATAATTGGGAAAATCAGATATGTACGAATAATACAAATTTAAAGCTTCAAGTCAAATAACATCTGTGTACTTGTAAAACAATTTGATTTAAATTGGAGAAGCCACATGCTGAAGGAAAGGAGAAAGTTACTTGGTTTTTCTATCCCATTCCCTGAGAGAATCAACTTCCCTTCTCCCTCTCCACTGGAAGTGAGCTCTATCACCTATAAAATGGATGTTAAATTGAATGCTGAAAAAAAGAGAATCTCTCCTTACAACTGTCTATATATGCTTCTCCTTCTCCTGTGGTAATTAAACATGAGTGTTGATTTTCAAATTCCTACTTTCTGTCTCTACTGACTTTAAGATCCTGTTTCTAAAAGCTAGCAGGAAGGGGCTAATAAGGGTTTTTGCAAATTGCAATAAATGTTTTGAAAATTAAGTCATTTTGTGTAGGAAAAAAAATGTTTATCAAATACATCCCTTCAGTGTATACCCTCTGTCAGTATATTGTACCCATATTAAGTAAATGAAATAGAAATTTGCTATTTCCTTTTCTATACACACACACACACACACACACACACACACACACACTCCTCTCCCTAAATACAAATAGTAGAGCTAGAAACTCATTAGCTGTGTGATGTGGTTAAAAGCTTTTAATGATTCAGAAGCTCAGATTTTGTTGGTTTGGAGTTAAGACCTGGAAAATATACTTTGTCATTATTCTGGGTTGAGTAGTTTGTGTGAACATTGGCTTTCACTCTTTAAAGTCAGATTGAATCAGGTGTGAGTAGGCAATGGCACAAACTTCATGAGTGTAAACAACTCAGAGATGCAAGAGCCATGAGATACACACAAGCTTGCCTACTATGCTCCTCAATTCTGATGACACAACACCTGGTTCTCATCACACTTGTTTGGCTCATAGTGTTTGAATATTGACTGTTGTCTCAGTGAATGTGTTAAGACATAGGTGTATTTTCTTTCATGATCAAAATAGAAATATAACCTCCACCTACCCAGAATGCTTCTCATTAAAAGTCAGGTTAGTCCTTGAAGTGAGCATGGCATTATTCTTTTTCATAAATACAGTTATTTTAAGCCATACCTAATATCCATCTCTCATATCACCATTATGTATTCATCCAAGGTCAAACTCTTCTCTCCACTTGAATAAAAGCAAACATCTTTTAACGTTATAGTTGGAAGGTACCTGACATTAAAAATCAACTAAAATCATTTACCTGTGCCTGGTAAATTATTAGTTTAGGTCATCCTGGAAGCTAAATTTCTGCAGAGAAGAGTCAGAAGGGGGTGAAACTGGCTGGCACCATTCTTTGCACTGTGTTGTACCTAAGATGAGCAGAAGATTCTAACAGTACCCACACAGTGTTGGCTTTTCACTGGCCTGTGCAGAGACTGTTTCCTTATCTAGTTCCTGGAGGAAGCTTAGTGCCAACAGAGGACAAAGAGCCTGAAAGAACAAATTTATGCTAAAAGCATTTGGTAATTAATTTTGCTCATTATTCACACATAAAATGTGGATGCTTACTCTGTCCTATGAACTGCACCAAATGCTAGGGATGAAGTTGAGAGCCAAACAGAGTAGATCACTGTTCTTATAAAATTGCCATTCCAGTGAGAGAGACAGAAAATTGACACTGCCTGAACTAAATCTAAAGTCCAATGCAACCACAATTGCCTGTTCCTGTCCCTCCATCTGTCTGTAGCCAAAAAAGGTATCTCTCTGGATTTTTTTTTTTTTTTTTTTTTATGACCAGATAACGTTTTACCTTCTCCTCTTGGTTTTTCTCTCATTCTCATCCCCCCACCCTTTTATTATTTTCACACACATCACTCTTACATAGATTTAAGACCTCGTGATCCACCCTTCTCTGCCTCCCAAAGTGCTGGGATTACAGGCATGAGCCACTGCGACTGGCCAGTTTCGTTTTGCTTTTTTTAAATGACCAGATAACGTTTTACGTTCTTCTCTTGGTTTTTCTCTCATTCTCATCCCCCGACCCTTTTATTATTTTCACACACATCACTCTTACATAGATTTAAAGACCGCAAAATTTAAAATAAAATTAATAATAATTCGGGATATCTACCTAGGATTTCCAAACAATTTTGCTATGGAAAAAAAAAATATATATATGTTCTTTTAAATCTATATAAATATATAATTAAACACTGTAATTTATTAGCTAGTCTTCACAGAGGACTTAATATAGTCCAGATACTTTTCTAAGTGTTTTAGATACATTAACTTATTTTATCAGAACATTAGTCTTAAAGAAGGTAGAGTTGTCATTCCCATTTTACAGATATCTAAAGTTAGATGAAGCTATAATAATACTTTGTTCAATACAACCATTTAATAAGTGATAGAGCCACACTATGACTCCGGCATTTTTTACCCTGCCTTGCCTTTTAGCATGACCATGCTATTAAAAGGAAATATTTATTCATTACTCAAAGAAAAAGAAAAACAGTAGAAGGATATAATTTCAGAGTACAGGTAGACCCTAAAGTTATCTATATAAAGAATTCACTTGTCCTTACTTTTCTCAGTTCACTGTAGCCTGGTAAATGCTCTGTCAAAAGCTGTTGCTGGCTCACTACCCTGCATTCAGGAGCCACAGCACCCAGACATTAGCAACATGGAGGTTTTCAATTCCTATCTCAGGCGACGGCTCCAGACGTTGTAGATCAAGAGCATAACCGTGTTAGTCTTTGTTAGAATAACATTCATAATGCGTTTCACACTTTTAAACACCTATAAAAGTACCTGAATTTAATCCCCATTTACATTTTAATTTTAATAGCACATTGCAGGAGACGAGGGGCTGAAACTCCCACTCGCTGAAGCTTCACAGGAAGTCAGGAGTTTGGAAAATGACCCCGGTATGAGGACAGGTTCTTCACACAGTCCAAGGGCTTTAGGGGGCTGAGAGTCCTCCGAAATGAATCACAAAACGTTTCCAGTTTCTGCAATGGCCCCACCACCATCCAGGAAGAAGATTTATAGCTTTGAAATGATTTTAATACTATATTTATTCTATAAGCGCTTAAAAACCACGGCTCCTAGCTCCGTCGCTAAGTTACTAATTGGGACCAGTCATTTTTTTCACACTGTACACTCGGTTTTCCCAGATATCAAATTGGAATAACATGGTTCCGGCCTGACTTTCTTTCGAAAGGATAAAAATTAAATGAAGGTATATAACTGTAAGCTGCTATTATTTCTCTGTTCCCCACGTCCCCTCTGAGAGAACTTGTGAAATTTAGCCTTTAGCTTCATGAGGGGACTTCTGGGTATCCTTCATTTGCTCAATTTCTTTTAGAGATTTTATTTCAATGTTTTACATATACCTCCTCTGTAGATATTTTAGCATTCTGTACTTACTGTTTTCTGAAAATTGTTATTTCTGTTTGTTCCCAAAAGTCAATAAAAATTTTAAATTGAGAATCAGGATAAACAGGACATATTTCACTTCTGCCCATCAATGTGTGGATGGGATTTGCTGTGAAAAGACAAATACTCAAACGACAAATAGTAACTTCCAAGAAGATTAAAATACCCTAATAAGCATTATCATAAGTCAGAGCAGCATTTGTGTAGAAATGTGCAGCACTGAGTGGCTGCCAAGGAGATATCTTCTAATATTATTTTTAATCTAGGAAAAGAAATTTGAAATGATGTGCTTTTATTCTTTTTTACCCCACTTAAAAAAAAACTACAAAAAAAATGTCTTCTGGAACCCAGCAAACTCTGAGTATACTGTGTCATTGCATTCACTTCCAGCTTCAACTATGTGTATGAGAAACTGCACCTACAAGAAGCACAATTTTTAAATAATACTCCAAGGGTTTTTGAAAAGCACCATTAAAATTGCATCATTTTCATTGTGATGAAAAATTTAAAAACCTATTTTCTAATTATTGTGATATATACAATACATTATTGTTAACTCTAGTTATTCTACTATGCAATAGACCACCAGAACTTATTCCTCCTGTCCAACTGTAGCTTTGTACCAGTTGACCAGTCTCTCACTGTCCCCTCATCTCCATCCTCTAGTAACCACTTTTCTACTCTCTACTTCTTTGAGAACAAGGAGATAAATGTTTAAGGTAATGGATATGCTAATTTCCCTGATTTGAGCATTACACAATTTATACAAGTATCCAAACATCACATTGGTGCCTCATAAATATGTATAATTATTATGTCAATCATAAATAAGTTTTTAAATTGCATTATTTCCAGGCCAGTGGAAGTTCAAGTAATGGTGTGTTTCAATTTTAAAGCTTACCCTTATAGAGCCTGATTTCATCCTCTCTCTCTCTCCCCACAAGAATGACCAACAATTTAAGACAGCCAGCTTTAGCAAATGAAAAGATATGATGCCCATTTAAATTTCAATTTCAAATAAACAGCAAATGTTTTGGTATAAGTATGTACTACCTATTGCATGAGACATGGTTATACTAAAACTTTGCATGTCGTTTATATGAAATTCACATTTACCTGCAAGACTTTCGTTTTTTATCTGGCAACTTTACCAATAATGTGTTAAACCTCAAGAATCTGTGTTGTGATATCTCATCAAAATTAGATAAAACTAAACCATTAAGGGCAGAAACAGAACTATACTCAAATTCATACATAATTAGGAGAATATATATAACCTGAAAGGAAGATGTTTTCCTATTGACCTTTGGAACATTAAACAAAACTATGTTCTTATAGCAAAGTGGGAGAAGTCACATTTTGCATAAGCATCTCATCTTCCAAAATCTGGTTGGAAAAGTCAGCTCTCTGTACCATACCTTCCGCAACTATTCAGTCATTAGTAATACTATTCATAACCTTGAACAGATTTAATAACACAAAATGAACAAAGAAGCCTAACAAATTAAATGGATCTCTTCTTTCACTGTACAATAGATTTTAGTTTTGCCCCAAGGAGATCATATACTTCATTATTATTAAAAATGTCAGCAATATTTTACCTGCAAAGAGCACAAATTTTTTCCTGTACTTTTCCATATTACTTCAAACCCCTTATTGCATACTTTATGAGTCACAGGAGGTCTTAATTGCTGCTTTTCAGTGTTACAAACTCTGAAACCCAACGGGGCTTTTTGCTAAATGGATTTTTACACGTGGAGCATTGTTGAGCATTTACAAAAAAATAATAATAATAATAATAAAGCATACTAAGAAAAACATTCTTAGGATGGTTTTTCTCTTTGTGTAACCTTCAGAAGTAGATATAACAGGCCTTTATCAAGGGAGCAAGCCAAGTTCCTGCTCCTATTAACTTCACACTCTTTCCTTTCCCTTTGTGCAACATAGCCTACAAGCTATCTTATCATTCTCTCTCCTTCCTCTCTCACCAATCCCCCAATTCTGAAAAACGTATTAATCATTATAATGTAGAGAAACATTACGAGGTGTGAGCTGCGGTGAGTGTCCTGATGCTCGCTGCTTCCCCCTTTGTCTTGTCCACTGTAGTACTGGAGTGTTAATCAATTTTCCCTGTATCATCAGTGTCTTAAAGCTGCCAGAAGAGAAAAAAAAATGGTTCCTCTTGAATTTGGGAAGAATTGAGGGTCTGTTTTGAGAAAATAGAATAAAATCATTGTGGGGAATAGTTGAATTTGGTAATTGGGGGGTTTGCAAATTATGGATTTTTTGTAATACATTTTCAGAATGATTTGATAGGATGATTTTGATAATTACTGTGGTAAAGTATGTGAAGTGTGATGCACAGGACCTGGCACCTGGAAATTACACAATAAATACTATGGACTATTAAGGGCCAGGTCTGTTCCTCTTGTATGCGAAGCATTATAAACCCTGCAAGGGGGGGTTGAGGGGTAGAGATACAAGTTCCTTTTTTTGTCGTTTGTTTGTTTGTTTGTTTATTTGTTTGTTTGTTTTGAGATGGAGTTTTGCTCTTGTTGCCCAGGAGTACAGTGGCGTGATCTCACTCACTGCAACCTCTGCCTCCTGGGTTCAAGGGATTCTCCTGCCTTAGCCTCCCGAGTAGCTAAGATTACAGGGAGATGAGACTGGAAAAGGTGTTCTTCCCTGCAAATTTACTGTTGACGTTAAGGTCACATAGAGATATAAGTTCTTCATGAGACCTTAACGTCAACAGTAAACTTGCAGAGAAGAGCATCTTTTCCAGTCTCCTGGGGTCCATAATAATGTCGAAGAATAAAAAATAGTGTCCTGGATGACACTTTGTAAAACGGAATGTGAGTTTGAGGGGAATTTCACCACTTTCTGAATGGTGTCTCTTGAGATAGCCTTGCTCAAAAGCATGCTTCATCACAGGTGGGGCCAGTAATCTTGGCCTTTCCAGAACAATTTTGGGTTTGGTCTTCCAGAAACCAAAGGAGATCCACAACCCAAAGGAAATAGAGGTATCACTACACTACATGCGTCAGGCTTGTTCACCTGCAGGGTCATGAGCACTGAGAGCTACAACTCAATCCCTTGAGTTTCTGTATCTTCTCTTTCCCTCACCCTCAGGACCACATCCCAGCAATGCCATAGCCAAAGAAAGTTCAGTCTCTCTGCTGAAAAAAGCCATTGTATTTATGCAGATGCATCAGCCAGCTTCTGACCTTAACAAAAGTGGTATGAGATTATTTTTCTTTTAACACTGCACCCTCACTCCTTCCATAAACATATTTGTTCCCCTCAAGCCCATTCCTAGGATTCTTGAATCTTTTCCCATCATGTTGCCTGGGATCTAGCACTGGAGAGCACCACTGGATCTCCTCCCTTCTCATCTCTGAACTTTGTTTTTCCTCTTCCCTAGGCACTATCCAACAATCATATGTCCTATTCCTTTTGACCCACAACCGAGAGAGTGTTGTCTCAAATTCTGAAATAGAAGGTGATTTTATGTAGCACATGTATATAATAACAAGAATTAGACTATTTATTGGATATGATATTTCTGTCTTATACACTCCTAGTGCTTTATAATTCACTCAACAACTCCATGAGTTAGTAATGATTTTATAATCA
Organism: Chlorocebus sabaeus; assembly: GCF_047675955.1. Lineage (NCBI taxonomy): Eukaryota > Metazoa > Chordata > Mammalia > Primates > Cercopithecidae > Chlorocebus > Chlorocebus sabaeus. The sequence continues at coordinate 112,103,620 of NC_132912.1, forward strand.
TTTCTTAGATAATAAAAACTGAGGATTGCAGGGATGAAACAACTTGCCCAACGTCAATAGTTAAGAAGGTAATGGAAGAATGATTTAAACCTAGGGTGCTTGAGTCCAAAGCATGATCTGTTAGCCGCTAAGCTAGCACATCTTCATCCCAGGTGCCCTTTGAATTGCCTTGACATTTTAAAAGAAATTAACATGAGGCTATGACTCTCTTCCCTTAAGGTCAACCATTCAGAACATCTAGATAAATTTGGGTTATGATTAGAGGTTAGCAAATCAACAAGATTTCTTAAAATAAACTAAATGTAGTCCTAATTTAAGCACACTAACAGTATGAAGAAGTAAGACCCTAGAAAACTGACTCTCCCACATATAAGTATAAACTCTGGGCAAAATACAACAGCCAATTACCTGAGAGCTCTGAAGAATGAAAAACAGCAGGAAGATTTTGGAGAGGAGTCAACACACAGAAGAAAAGGCAAAAAAGGCAAGGACTGAATGAGTTTCCCATTTATGTGATTTTGCTATGAGGATAACTGTGGTTGTAGGATGGTATAGAGGTACTAAACCTCCTGCTAAAGGTGTTCTTTCTGATCAGAAGAAACAAAGTAAGCTGCCTTATGAAACTAAGGCCACTGGAAAAAGGGGTTTATCCTAGAAAGGAGAATATCAGGAAATACAAAACCCAAATACAATGTATAAACTATAAACTCTGCTAAAATTGTTGACTGCCCATTAAGTTATTCTTGCACAATGTAGACTAAAAGTAATCTGAACTACAATCTAGAATCTAGGCTGCTATCCACTACCTACTCCAACCAAAAGAGTTTTCAGTTTGTATTTAATTTAGCTAATTGTTTGCTTAAAACAAACATGAACAATATTTACAGAAATGTAACAGAATCCAGAGTCCCTAAAACATATTATTTATAGTATGTAAGATATGATCTATAATTACTCAACATACAAAAAGCAAGAAAAATGACACCTATTTTCAAGAGAAAAGATAATTTTTTAAAAGTCCAATCCTGAGATATTCCAGTGGTTGAGATAAGCAGCAAGGACTTTAAAACAGCCATTAAAACTATGGTAAACACAGAAAAGTAAAATATTCTCATAATAAGTGAAAAACCAGGAAGTCTCCACATGGAAGTTAAATATATTAAAAAGGAAGAAATGTAACGTAGCATTTATAAGTACAGTATCTGAAACAAAAACCTATTTGAAGCACTTAGGAAAGGGTCAGTGAACTTGAAAATTTATTAACACAAAATATGCAATCTGAAGCAAAGAAAGAAATATTTTTAAAATTAACAAAGACTCAGAGAAGTGTTAGACAATATCAAAAGTTGTTAGCATACCTATTACCAGAATCCCTGAAGGAGAGGAGAGTAAAAGTGGGGAGAAAGAATACATAAAGAGATAACAGCTTAGAACTACCCACGTTTTATGAAGGGCATAAATTTACAGATTCAACAAGCTCAGAAAACTTTAAACAGGATAAAAACTAAGAAAATTACATTTAGAAGAAGTACACCCAATATGTTGTTAACCAAAAAATGAAAAATTCTTAAAGACAGTTGGAAATAAAAGATAATATATAAGGAGAAAAGCAAATCAGAAACCATGGAAATCAGAAGACACTGGAAGCACATCTTTAATGTACTGAAAAAGAAAAAAGTGAGAGATTGATGCAGAATTCCATATTCAGTTAAAATTGTCTTCAAAGAATGGAGGCAAAATAAAGATTCTTTTAGATAAATGAAATAAATAAATTTTTTTTCCAAGAAATTTCTTGAAGATCTACACTTCAAGAAATGCTAAAGGAATCCTTCCAGCTAAGGAAAAATACTACAGTGGCACTAAGATCTTCAGGAAAAAATGAATAATACTTAAAATTGTGTCTATTTTAATATGAGATTTTCCTCTTAGTTTCTTTAAAGTGTACATGGTTATTTAAAACTGAAATTGTACTATGTTCTTATGAGGTATATACTCTATGTAGATATAACACCTTTGACAACTACAGAATAAAGAATGACAAGGAGTGGATTAAATGGAAGTAGCAAGACTTTTACAGTTTATAGTCAGTGGTACAATACTAATTCTAAGCAGACTTTTGTTTGTTTGTTTCTTTGAGGCAGGGTCTTGCTCTGTCACCCAGGCTGGAGTACAGAGGTGCAATCATGACTCACTGCAGCCTGGATCTCCCAGGCTCAAATGATTCTCCCAACCTCTCAGTCTCTCAAGTAGCTGGGACTACAGGCAGGTGCCACCATGCCTGGTTAGTTTTTTTGTATTTTTTGTCGAGATGGAGTTTCATCATATCATCCAGACTGATCTTGAATCCCCAGGCCCAAGGGATACACCCACCTCAGCCTCCCTAAGTTCTGGGATTACAGGCGTGAGCCACCATGTCCAGTCCTAAGGAGACTGTTACAGGACATAGTTGCAATTGCATCACCAGGGAAATACTAAAAATTACAAAAAGTATATTTTAAAATATGAATACCTAATTTAAGATGGAATCTTTTTTAAATGTTCAAATAATCCAAAGGAAGGCAGAAAGGGATAGGGGAAGAAAGGAAAAAACAACATAGGTAACAAAAATAAAACAGATATATACACTGGACACCAAAAACACAATCCATAAAAGGTAAAATTAACAAATTAAACTTAATCACAATTAAAACCTTTGCACCTGATAAGAGGATGAGAAAACAAGCTACAGAATGGAAGAAAATATTTGCAAATTGCATATTCTACAAAAGGCTAGTATCTAACACATGTAAGTATCTCTCAAAACTCAACAGTAATAAAAAAATCAATTAGAAAATGGGCAAAACACATGAAGAGATATTTTACTAAAAAAGACATATAAATGGAAAATACACAAAAGCATATTTAACATCATAAACCATCAGGGAAATTAAAATTCAAACCACAACAATCTATATCATTACATATCTGTCAGAATGGCTTTAGTAGAAAATAGAAACATCATTAAATGCTGGTGAAGACACAGAGGAATTGAATCATTTATACATGGCTCATGGGACCATAAAATGGTACAACCTCTCTGAAAAGCAGTTTGCCAGTTTCTCATATTATACAATCCAGAAATTGTTACTTCTGGACATTGATCCCGGTGAAACTAAGACTTGTGTTCCCACAAAATCCTGTACGTGAATGCTCACAGCAACCTTATTCATAAAGAGCTAAAATCTAAAAGCAACCCAGATGTCTTTCATGAAGTGAATGGTTAGCAAACTGTGGTACATTCATACCATGGAATACTACTCAGCAATATAAAGGAACAAATTCAATACACACAATAACCTGGATGAATGTCCAAGAAATTTTACTAAGTGAATAAATCAACTCCAGAAGGTTACTTACTGTATGATTCTATTTACAGAATATTTTAAAAATGACAACATTATAGAAATTGAGAACAGATAAGTGGTTGGTAGAGGATAACAAGAAAACAAGGGAGGGAGGGAAGTGAATGTTTAAAATGCCTTTCAAAGAGGAAGGAAATTTTTGTTTTTGTTACAACTTTTCAGTCCTTAGTCATAAATTCTTTTCCAAGACCAATGTCTGGAACGGTGTTTCCAAGGTTTTCTTCTAGAATTCTTACAGTTAGGTCTTAAATTTAAACCTTTAATCCATCTTGAGTTAATTTTTGTATATGGTGAAAGGTAGGGGTCCAGGTTCACTCTTCTGTATGTGACTAGCAAGCTATCCCAGGGCCATTTATTGAAATGGAGTCTTTTCTCATTAATTGTTTTTGTCGACTTTGTCGATGTTCAGATGATTATAAGAGTGCAGTTTTATTTCTGGGTTCTCTGTTCCAGCTGTCCCCAGCATTTTTGGCACCAGGGACCAGTTCTGTGGAAGACAATTTCCACAGATGGGGTGGAGGGCAGGTGGGAGTATGGTTTGGGGATGAAACTGTTCCACCTCAGATCATCAGGCATTAGTTAGATTCTCATAAGGAGCACACAATCTAGATTCCCCACATGCACAGTTCACAAGTGGGTTCATGCTCCTATGAGAATCTGATGCCCCTGCTGATCTGACAGGTGGTGGGGCTCAGGCAGTAATGCTTACTTGCCTGCTCACCTCCTGCTGTGCAGTCTGGTTCCTAAAAGCCCACAGACTGTTATCAGTCTGCGGCCCAGGGGACCCCTGCTGTATTTTGTTCCACTGGACTGTGTATCTGTTTTTGTACCAGTATCGTGCTGTTTTGGTCACTATAATCTTATAGTATAGTTTGAAGTCATGTAATGTGATGCCTCTGGCTTTTTTCTTTCTGTTTAGGATTGCTTTAGCTATTCAGGCTCTTTTTTGGTTCCATATAAATTTTAGAACACTATTTTTCCAATTCTGTGAAATATGACATTGGTAGTTTGATAGGAATAGCATTAAATCTGTAGATTAAAATAGATGCCTATTAATGGTGGATTGGATAAAGAAAATTTGGTACATACACACCATGAAATACTATGCAGCCATGCAAAGGAATGAAATCATGTCCTCTACAGCAACATAGATGCAGCTGGAGGCTATTATCCTAAGTGAATTAATGTAGGATCAGAAAACCAAATATCACATGTTCTCACTTATAAGTGGGTACTAACCACTGGCTGCTCATGGATATAAAGATGGCAACAATAGACACTGAGGACTACTAAAGGGGAAGGGAGATAGAAGGGCAATGGTTGAAAAACTAAGTCTTGAGTACTGTGCTTACTACCTGGGTGATGGGCTCATTTGTACCCCAAACCTCAGCATCATGAAATATACCCATGTAAATAACTTGCACATGTACACTGTGAATCTAAAATAAATGTTGAAATTACTTAAAAAAAAAAAAAAGGAAGGCAAAAAAAAAAGATTTTCTCAGATAAGCAAAGGCTATGGGAATTACTTCCAGCAGACCTACTCTTTAAGAATTGTTTAAAGAAGTTATTAAAGCAGAAAGAATATGATCAGACAAAGCTCCTGTATTAGTCCATTTTTATACTGCTATGAAGAAATATCTGAGACTGGGTAATTTATAAAGAAAAATAGGTTTAATTGGCTCACAGTTCCACATGGCTGGGGAAGCCTCACAATCATGATGGAAGGAAAAGGAGAAGCAAAGGCACATATTACATGGCAGCAGGCAAGAGAGCATGTGCAGGGGAACTGTCCTTTATAAAACCATCAGGTCTCATGAGACTTATTCACTATCATTAGAACTGCACAGGAAAACCCAACCCCATGATTCAATTACCTCCCACCAGGACCCTCCCATGACATGTGGGGATGATGGAAGCTACAATTCAAGATGAGATTTGGGTGGGGACACAGCCAAACCATAACATTCTGCCCCTAGCCCCTCCCAAATCTCATGTCCTCACATTTCAAAACCAATCATGCCTTCCCAACACTCCCTCAAAGTCTTAACTCATTTCAGCATTAACTCAAAAGTCCACAGTCCAAAGTCTCATCCAAACAAACAAACAAACAAAAACAAGTCCCTTCTGCCTATGAGCCTGTAAAATCTAAAGCAAGTTAGTTGCTTCCTAGATACAATGAGGGTACAGGCATTAGGTAAATACAGCCATTACAAATGGGAGAAATTGGCCAAAACAAAGAAGGTACAGGCCCCATGCAAGCCTGAAATCCAATAGGGCAGTCATTAAAGCTTAAAGTTCCAAAATTATCTCCTTTGACTCCATGTCTCACATCCAGGTCATGCTGATGCAAGAGGTGGGCTCCCACAGCTTTGAGCAGCTTCACCCCTGTGACTCTGCAGAGTACAACCCTCATCCCAGCTGCTTTAATGGGCTGGCATTGAATGCCTGTGGCTTTTCCAGGCACATGGTGCAAGCTGTTGGTGGATCTACCATTCTGGGGTCTGGAGGATCATGGCTTTCTTCTCATAACTCCACTAGGCAGTGCCGCAGTGGGAACTCTCTGTGGGGCCTCCCACCCCGTATTTCCCTTCCACACTGCCCTAGCAGGGGTTCTCCATGAGTGCTCTGTGCCTACAGCACACCTCTGCCTGGACATCCATGCATTTCCATAAATCCTTTGAAATCTAGGCAGTGGTTTCCAAACCTCAATTCCTGACTTCTGTGTATCTGCAGGCCCAGCGTCATGTGTAATACACCAAAACTTGGGGCTCACACCCTCTGAAGCAATGGCCTGAGCTGTACATTGGCTCCTTTTAGCCACAGTGGGGATGCAGGGCACCAAGTCCCAATACTGCACAAAGCAGCAAGGCCCTGGGCCTGGCTCAGAAAACCATCTTCTCCTCCTAGGCCTCCAGGCTTGTGATGGGAGGGGCTAGTGTGAAGACCTCTGACGTGCCCTGGAGACATTTTCCCCATTGTCTAGGGGATTAACATCTAACTCATCATTACTTAAGCAAATTTCTGCAGCTGGTGTAAATTCCTCCTCAGAAAATGAGTTTTTCTTTTCTATCACATCATCAGGCTGCAAATGTTTTGAATTTTTATGCTCTGCTTCCCTTTTAAACATAAGTTCCAATTCCAAACCATATCTTTGTGAATGAACAAAACTGAATGATTTTAAGAGCACCTAAGTCACATCTTGAACACTTTGCTGCTTAGAAATTTCTTCCACAAGATACCCTAAATCATCTCTCTCAAGTTCAAAGTTCGAGAGATCTCTAGGGCAGAGGTAAAATGCCACCAGTCTCTTTGCTAAAGCATAGCAAAAATCACCTTTGTTCCAGTTACCAATAACTTCCTCATCTCCATCTGAGACCACCTCAGCCTGGATTTCATTATCCATATCACTGTCAGCATTTTGGTCAAAATCTTTCAACAAATCTCTAGGAAGTTCCAAAGTTTCCCACATCTTCCTGTCTTCTTCTGAGCTTTCCAAGCTGTTCCAACCATTGCCTGTTACCCAGTTCCAAAGTCACTTCCACATTTTCATGTATCTTAACAGCAGTACCTGACTCTACTAGTACCAGTTTACTGTATTAGTCTGCTCTCATGATGCTAATAAAGACATACCCAAGACTGGGTAATTTGTAAAGGAAAGAGGTTTAACTGACTCACAGTTCAGCATGACTGGGGAAGGCTTAGGAAACTTACAATCATGGCAGAAGGGAAACCAAACACTTCCTTCTTCACATTGCAGCAGGAAGGTGAAGAAGGAGTACCTAGTGAAGAGGGAAACCCTTTATAAAACCATCAGATGTCATGAGAACTCACTATTACTAGAACAGGATGGGGGAAAACACCTCCATGATTCAAGTATCTCCACCTGGTCCCTCCCACGACACATGGGGATTATGGGAACTACAATGCAAGATGAGGTTTAGGTGGGAACATAGCCAAACCAGCTGAGCTCCAAAAGACAAAGTTTGGAATAATTTGTTTGACAAGATAAATAATGATACTATAGGATTATACTTTAAAGAAGAAAAGAAATTTCCATGTGTACATACTGCTATAAATAAATGATGGAATAAGTAAATAAATACGGGTGAAGGGATACCTTCTCCTTACAGAATTTCAATTAATAAATGTAAAAGGAATGAGGAAAATAGAAAATCATCATTAGAGTATTACAGTACTAATTATTGTGGGCAAGATTCATTCGTGAATGCCAAAGCTTGTGAGCAAAATTTTAAGAAGGAATAGTATAACTGCGTAGACTCAAAGTATCTCCCCTCGAAATATTTGTTCAAACAGAAAAGTAGAATTTGCAGTGGAGAAATCTACAGACACCATTTAACCAAGTGATCAGGGTCAACATCAGTAAAGTCATACCAGATCTCTTCTTGTCTAAAGTTATTTCAAAATAACTTTAAAAAATAAAAAAATGGGGAAAGGAAAAAGCTATAAATGGGCAATTTACAGAAGAACAAGTTTTCCAATTGCATAAGAAAATATGCCTAGCACTCCTAATAATCAGAGAAATATAGATTTTAGAATTAATAAGGCATCATTTTAGATCCACTAGGCTGGTAAAAAGTTAAAGTGGGCTTAACTTTTTAAAAACAGCTTTAAAAACAGCTACTTACTGTGAGAATGTTGAAATGAAGATCCCTAAAATACTCTCTAAATAGAAACGTGAATAGCAATTCTTTTAGAGATCAACTTTGCTCTACCTTTTAAAGTAAAAAATATAAATAAACGTTTACCCATCAGTGTCCCTTCTTGGCATATATCTCATAGAAATGGAAGCAAAAGTTCGTGGGAATGTAATGATCATATATTCAATGATATTCATGGCTGTTGTTCCAAGTAGCCAACCCAAAGCACAATCAAAATCTAAACAAATAAACAAATATTACAACAGATTTCTAGGGTCTAAACTAATAAGACAAAGAATTAAATCTGTGTCAAGAAGCTAGAAGGGATTTCTAGAATATGTTTTTTCATAAAGAAAATGACAATTTTTTTTTCTTGTTTATGTATGTAATTATTTATTCTTGCCTCCCTGTCCTTCAGTCCAGTGCCTGATACAAGTCTTTGTTATGTGTAACCTGGAATGCAAGGAAATGTTGATGCAGATGAATGACTATGCAGAAGAGAAGCAGGGAAGTATGAAAACAAAAAACTGAATTTTTAGAAACATATCCCAAAATAAATATAGCATGCCTATAATAATCTCATCCATGTCAACAATATATGTGTATGTATATGTACATAAAGAATATGCAAAAATGTCAACAAGCAGTTAATGGGACCATTTAACAGTGGTAGAATTTCTTTCTTTTTTTTCTCTTTTTTATTATACTTTAAGTTCTAGGGTACATGAGCACAATGTGCAGGTTTGTTACGTAGGTATACATGTGCCATGTTGGTTTGCTGCACCCATCAACTTGTCATTTACATTAGGTATTTCTCCTACTGCTATCCCTTCCCCAGCCCTCTACCCCACAACAGGCCCCAGTGTATGATGGTCCCTTCCCTGTATCCATGTGTTCTCATTGTTCAATTCCTACATATGAGTGAGAACACAAGGTGTTTGGTTTCCTATCCTTGTGATAGTTTGCTGAGAATGATGGTTTCCAGCTTCATTCATGCCCTGCATAGAACACGAACTCATCCTTTTTTATGGCTGCATAGTATTTCATGGTGTATACGTGTGACATTTTCTTAATCCAGTCTGTCATTGATGGACATTTAGGTTGGTTCCAACTTTTTGCTGCTGTGAATAGTGCCACAACAAATTTACATGTGCACGTGTCTTTATAGTAGCATGATTTATAATCCTTTGGGTATATACCCAGTAATGTGATCGCTGGGTCCAATGGTATTTCTAATTCTAAATCCTTGAGGAATTGCCACACTGTCTTCCACAATGGTTGAACTAATTTACACTCCCACGAACAGTGTAAAAGTGTCCCTATTTCTTCACAACTTCTCCAATGTCTATCATTTTCTGACCGTTTAATGATCGCCATTCTAACTGGTGTGAGATGGTATCCCATTGTGGTTTTGATTTGCATTTCTCTGATGACCAGTGATGATGAGCATGTTTTGCTCATCATCTGTTGACTAAATAAATTTCTTTTTTGAGAAGTGTTTGTTTATATCCTTTGCCCACTTTTTGATGGGGTTTTTTTTTCTTGTAAATTTAAGTTTTTTGTAGTTTCTGGATATTAGCCCTTTGTCAGATGGGTAGATTCCAAAAATTTTCTCCCATTCTATAGGTTGCCTGTTCACTCTGATGGTAGTTTCTTTTGCCATGCAGAAGCTCTTTAGTTTAATTAGATCCAATTTGTCTGTTTTGGCTTTTGTTGCCATTACTTTTGGTGTTTTAGTCATGACGTCCTTGCCCATGCCTATGTCCTGAATGGTATTGCCTAGGTTTTCCTCCAGGGCTTTTATGGTTTTAGGTCTAACATTTAAGTCTTTGATCCATCTTGAATTAATTTTTGTATAAGGTGTAAGGAAGGGATCCAGTTTCAGCTTTGCACATATGGCTAGCCAGTTTTCCCAGCACCATTTATTAAACAAGGTATCCTTTCCCCATTTCTTGTTTTTGTCAGGTTTGTCAAAGATCAGATGGTTGTAGATGTGTGGTGTTATTTCTGAGGCCTCTGTTCTGTTCCATTGGTCTATATATCTGTTTTAGTACCAGTACCATGCTGTTTTGGTTACTGTAGTCTTGTAGTATAGTTTGAAGTCAGGTAGCATGATGCCTCCAGCTTTGTCCATCTTGCTTAGGATAGTCTTGGCAATGTGGGCTCTTTTTTGGTTCCATATGAACTTCAAAGTAGTTTTTTCCAATTCTGTGAAGAAAGTCATTGGTAGCTTGATGGGGATGGCACTGAATCTATAAATTACTTTCGGCAGTACGGCCATTTTCACGATATTTATTCTTCCTATCCATGAACATGGAATGTTCTTCCATTTGTTTGTGTCCTCTTTTATTTCATTGAGCAGTGGTGTGTAGTTCTCCTTGAAGATGTCCTTCACATCCCTTGAAAATTGGACTCCTAGGTATTTTATTTTCTTTGTAGCAATTGTGAATGGGAGTTCACTCATGATTTGGCTCTCTGTCTATTATTGCTGTATAGGAACGCTTGTGATTTTTGCACATTGATTTTGTATTCTGAGACTTTGCTGAAGTTGCTTATCAGCTTAAGGAGATTTGGGGCTGAGATGATGGGGTTTTCTAAATATACAATCATGTCATCTGCAAACAGGGACAATTTGACTTTCTCCTTTCCTAACTGAATACCTTTTATTTCTTTCTCTTGCCTGATTGCCCGGACAGAACTTCCAACACCACGAGTGGTGAGAGAGGGCATCCTTGTCTTGTTCCGGTTTTCAAACGGAATCCTTCCAGCTTTTGCCCGTTCAGTATGACATTGGCTGTCGTTTTGTCATAAATAGCTCTTCTTATTTTGAGATACATTCCATCAATACCTATTTTATTGAGAGTTTTTAGCATGAAAGGCTGTTGAATTTTCTTGAAGGCCTTTTCTGCATCTATTGAGATAATCATGTGGTTTTTGGCATTGGTTCTGTATATGTGATGGATTACATTCATTGATTTGTGTATACTGAACAAGCCTCGCATCCAAGGGATGAAGCCGACTGGATCATGGTAGATAAGCTTTTTGATGTGCTGCTGGATTCGGTTTGCCAGTATTTTAATGAGGATTTTCACATCAATATTCATCAGGGATATTGGTCTAAAATTCTCATTTTGTTGTGTCTTTGCCAGGCTTTGGTATCAGGATGATACTGGCCTCATAAAATGAGTTAGGGAGGATTCTCTCTTTTTCCTTTGATTGGAATAGTTTCAGAAGGAATGGTGCCAGCTAGCTGTTTGTCTGATGGGCTTCCCTTTGCGGGTAACCCAACCTTTCCCTCTGGCTGCCCTTAACATTTTTTCCTTCATTTCAACCTTGGTAAATCTGACAGTTATGTGTCTTGGGGTTGCTCTTCTCGAGGAGTATCTTTGTGGTGTTCTCTGTATTTCCTGAATTTGAAAGTTGGCCTGCCTTGCTAGGTTGGGGAAGTTCTCCTGGATAATATCCTGAAGAGTGTTTTCCAGCTTGGTTCCATTCTCCCCATCACTTTCAGGTACACCAATCAAACGTAGATTTGGTCTTTTCACATAGTCCCATATTTCTTGGAGGTTTTGTTTCTTTTTAACTCTTTTTTCTCTAATCCTGTCTTCTCACTTTATTTCATTAACTTGATCTTCAATCACTTATATCCTTTCTTCCACTTGATCGAATTGGCTACTGAAGCTTGTGCATGTGTCACGAAGTTCTGGCGCCATGGTTTTCAGCTCCATCAGGTCATTTAAGGTCTTCTCTACACTGTTTATTCTAGTTAGCCATTCATCTAATCTTTTTTCAACGTTTTTAGCTTCCCTGCAATGGGTTAGAACATGCTCCTTTAGCTCAGATGAGTTTGTTATCACCGACCTTGTGAAGCCTACTACTGTCAACTCATCAAAGTCATTCTTCATCCAGCTTTGTTCCAATGCTGGTGAGGAGCTGCGATCCTTTGGAGGAGAAGAGGTGCTCTTGGTTTTAGAATTTTCAGCTTTTCTGCTCTGGTTTCTCTCCATCTTTGTGGTTTTATCTACCTTTGGTCTTTGATCATGGTGACCTACAGATGGGGTTTTGGTGTGGATGTCCTTTTTGTTGATGTTGATGCTATTCCTTTCTGTTTGTTAGTTTTCCTTCTAACAGTCAGGTCCCTCAGCTGCAGGTCTGTTGTGTTTTGCTGGAGGTCCACTCCAGACCCTGTTTTCCCGGGTATCACCAGCAGAGGCTGCAGAACAGCAAATATTGCAGAATAGTAAATATTGCTGCCTGACCTTTCCTCTGGAAGCTTCATCCCAGAGGGGCACCCACCTGTACAAGGTGTCTGTCGGCCCCTACTGGGAAGTGTCTCCCAGTCAGGCTACATGTGGGTCAAGGATCCACTTGAGGAGGCAGTCTGTTTGTTCTCAGAGCTTAACCACCATGCTGGGAGAACCACTGCTCTCCCAGCTCTTCAGACAGGGATGTTTAAATCTGCAGAAGTTTCTGCTGCCTTTTGTTCAGCTATGCCCTTCCCACAGAGGTGGAGTCCATAGAGGCAGTAGGCCCTGAGCTGTGGTGGGCTCCACTCAGTTCGAGTTTCCTGGCTGTTTTGTTTACTTACTCTACTTACTCAAGCCTCAGCAATGGCAGATGACCCTCCTCCCACCAGACTGCAGCCTCACAGGTCGATCTCAGACTGCTGCGCTAGTAGTGAGCAAGGCTCTGTGAGCATGGGAACTGCCAAGCCAGGCACAGGAGAGAAACTCCTGGTCTGCCGGTTGCTAAGACCATGGGAAAAGCACAGTGTTTGGGTGGGAGTGTCCCATTATTCCAGGTACAGTCTGTCATGGCTTCCCTTGGCTAGGAAAGGGAAATCCCCCAAACTCTTGTGCTTCCCGCATGAGGTGATGCCATACCCTGCTTTGGCTCGCCCTCCATGGGCTGCACCCACTGTCCAACCAGTCTCAATGAGATGAACCAGGTACCTCAGCTGGAAATGCAGAAATCCCCCTTCTTCTGCATCAATCATGCTGGGAGCTGCAGACCAGAGCTGTTCCTATTTGCCCATCTTTGGATAAACCCGCAACAGTGGTAGAATTTCAAGTGAGTTTTTAGACTCTTTCCTATATTTTTATGCATTTCTATTCTATTTCTATATTTCTTATATTTCTGTGCATTTCTACTCAAATTATTCTATGCACCATGAGATAATCATATAAACAAACAGCCTGTTTTTCATAGTAAGAAAAAAAAAATGTACTAGTGGAGGAGAATACATTTCAGGTGTTTGATTCTTCATTGCCCAGGTATGCTTCTATCCTCTCAAATCCCAAAGGGATTACATTTTTCTGATAGGACAGTAATCTGCAAGGCTATTATTTACAGTAGAAAATCACTGAAACCAGTATTTGGTACTCTGATCCTATTCTTTTACCTCAGGGAAGTACTTAGTTTTTTGTCCATTGTTCCTCAGAGGGGAGAGATAATCTGGACTCTTACAAATCTTTCAGAAATAAAGTTCATCAAATCAAAGGGAGAGATAAGATGCTGAATAAACATATAAAAATAAAAAATAAAAACAAGAAATCTTTGACCATTCAGTAACAGTTTATGCAAATACGTTTTCTTCATTTTTCACTCATTAATTTGCTTATTTACTCACTTAATAAACGTATTTTATTACTGCCTCTATAACAGACACCAAGGTTCCTTTCATCAGTAATCTCAGAGTGCTGTGGAAAATCATGAAAATTCCAGATTACAAAATCGTTTGGTATAGAGCAACAAGTACGATACAAAGGAAGAGTAGTTAACTCATTTGGATGGAGAGAGTGAGAAAGAAAAGGAAAAGAGAATAGTTGTGGAGAAGCATTTCCAAAAGAAGGTGACATTTGACCTGTCTTGAAGTCTCAGTGTAGATTTGCTGGATAAAGAAGTGAGAAACTTTCCAGGCAGAGAGGACAACACACACGAGGGCAGAGTTTGGTGAAACGTGATGTTTTGAGAAAGCATAAGTGGCTCAATGTGGTGAGAGCAGAAATGATACATGAGAGTGACACAGACAATGTGAAGCCAGAAAGCACCTAGGGCTGGAGCATCATGAGCATTGTATGCCCACCTAGGAGTTTAAGCTCTATCCAGTGAGCCTCAAAATCACTCCTAGAGGATTGTTACAAGGAAGAGGCATAATTACATGTGAATTTTAGCAAAAGTGCGGAAGGTAGATTGGAAATGGGCAAGTCTGAAAGCACAGAGACCAGCTAGCAAGCTGTTAATCCTGACTAGAGAAATAGAAGGTGAGAACGTAGGCAGTAGGTGGAGGATAGAGTGTGTGATCACAGAGGGAGCATCACAAGAATCTAAGTGATATGATTTGATGAACAATCAGATGCAGGAGTTGAGAAAAGGAGTAGGACTGGAAAGAAAGCCTCTGGCATGAATGGCTAAGGAGAAAGTGTTGTCATTCTCTAAGATGACAAATACAGAAGAAGCAGCAATTTTGAGAGAGAAGAGGAGTTCCACGGGCCATGTTGAGTCAGAGGAACCCTTCAGGAGCTTCCCTGGAGGTGAGCAGTGGCAATGAGAAATGCCATGTAAAGTTTCCACTTAGAACCCAAACCAGCCTTTGCTCCCTGAAAAGCGATGCCATATTCAAAGCAAGTCAAATCAGGAATGAGGAATAAGAGGCGTCTTCCAGGTAAAGTGAAACGAGGAAAGTTCATAGAAAGACAAATTAGGAGGAGAAGAATGGGATGGGGGGAATGGGTGACAAATGAAGCAATTATACTTTTCACTAGCCTCTGTCTGAACCATCAGATGTGAAATTTTCAGAGCTATTTGCAAGTGCTCTGTTCTTTGGAGGCAGAATGAGTTATTAATCTTTTCTGATTGGAATCTGATTTTCTCTAGAATTCTTCATTTCAGACTAACAGGATTTTACAAAAGAGTGTAATGCGTCTGGGGTGACTGTTTTAATGCTATATAGGTCATTTCTTTAGTAACTCAAGCCCCACTCCTGCCCCCCTCCATCTCTACCTGTTTTCCAGAGCAGAGTCTAGATTTTAGGCCCCTGCAAATGTCCATAAAGGCTTCCTGGGCAAACAATGTTGTTAAGGACTGAATATCTGTGTCCCTCCAACATTAATATGTTGGAGCCCTAATTCTCAATGTGATGGTTATTTGGAGATAGAACTTTTGGGATACGATTAGGATTAGATGAAATTATAAACATGGGGCCCTCCGGATGGAACTAGTGCCCTTATAAGAAGAGACACCAGAAGGCTTTCTCTTTCTCTCTCCCAACACTCTCACAAAGAAGAGGTCATGGCATCTCACAGAGAGATAGCAGTTGCCTACAAGCTGAGCAGAGACGCCTTAGAATGAAACTTTCTTTGCTGGTACCTTGATCTTGGACTTCCCAGTCTCTAAAATTGTGATAAATAAATTCCTCTTGTTTATGCCTCCCAGCCTGTGAGATTCTGCTATGGCAGTCTAACCAGATTAAGACAAATGGGCACCACAAACACCAGGAATGCTTCACAGAGGATTTACGTTTCAATCAGAGGCATGTCTGTGACCAACCCAATATAAAACCGCATTATAAAATTCAGGTGACTTAATCAAATGTCAGCCCCAATATAAAAATTCAGGTGCCTTAATCAAATGTCTCTATACTTTCCTCCCTCCTGCCTTTAATTTTTTCCTGGGTTAAGGTATTGGTAGGAAAACCAGATGACAGGCCATAGGATAAAGATACTTTCAGGAAAAAAAACAGGCCCTCAGGGGAGACCAGCTGTTCTTAAGGCCAAAGAAAATGGTGGAAAAAATCTGCATCATACAAAATGTTGGGGAGAAGAGAAAAGAGAAGTTAGATCTCCGGTCCTTAGCCACAGCTGGGAGCTATCAAACACCTTGTAGACTTACCAAAAAGACTGTAGGGCATCCATAGCACCTAGGTACGTATGTCACCACCAAATAGTGTGTGACAAAATTTCAAAGCTTAAAAAATGTGGCACATAAACACCATGGACTACGCAGCCATAAAAAAGAATGAGTTCAAGTCCTTTGCAGGGACATGGATGAAGCTGGAAACCATCATTCTCAGCAAACTAATACAGGAACAGAAAACCAAACACCACATGTTCTCACTCATAAGTGGGAGTTGAACAATGAGAACACATGGACATAGAGAGGGGAACATCACACACCAGGGCCTGTCAGGGGATGGAGGGCAAGGGGAGGAGAGCATTAGGACAAATACCTAACCATGCAGGGCTTAACACCTAGATGATGGGTTGACCGGTACAGCAAACCACCATGGCATATGTATACCTATGTGAAAAACCTGCACATTCTACACATGTATCCCAGAATTTAAAGTAAAATAAAAATAATAAAAGTAAAAAATAAAAAAAATTTCAAGCTTAAGGTAGAAGATTTTTCTGACATAAACAAAGTCCCATTTGTGAGATCTATGTTTGTCCTGTTGACTGCCTACCCTGTCAAGGTGATGAACATTGAGCTATGCAGTGAGCTGTGAAATGACCGAAAGGGGTAAAAAATATAAAGATATAGCTCATGGGACTACAAAACTTATTTATTTTTCTTTTAAAACTTAACTGTATTTTATAAAGGATTGTCATCTTTATCACACACACTCTGGACTGCAGTTTGATTTTAGCCTTCTTCCAACCAGTGAAAGAGGGATACATAGTGGGTGATGTAAGCCACCAGGGTGTGGACCATGGTTTCCCCTCCCATTGCATTTAAATGCAAACAGCTGTGTTGTGTCAGCAGTCAAGTGAAAAAGAATGCCTTCAAGATATCTTGACGACAAATACCAGTGTGGAATCATAAGGAAAGACAGGTGTGGGAGTACACAGCAATGAGCCGGCCAAAGTAATACGAAAATAAGATGTTTGAAGCTATTGAGTCTGAATAATCACAAGTGTCGATCAAGAATGCAAGCATTTATGCAATGTTAGCTGTAAACAAGGGCCCTAAAACAGCAACTCTGACTACAGAAAAGGGTAGCCACACGACAAGATGGAAAGAATATGTGAGCACCCACCTGCAAAGTCACACACTTCCATAGCTCAGCAGCATCATCCTCAAGCACAAAGACTGGTGCCAAAAATCTCATGAATGTGTGTCACAGAAAGAATCCCATGACTTGATCAAGTCTGGAGTAGAGAAAACTATAAGTAAATGCACTCATCACAGTACAGTCAATCAAAGCCAGTCATTTGATATCAGTGACATAGTCTGCATTAATTAAATCTTAAGTGTGCAATGATGCTAAGTTTAAAGAGGATGATTTTCTCCATCAGTATTTTAGCTTCATACATTCTATCATTTCACAACAGGAGTCCACTTAGGGTATGTTTCTATAATTAATCCAAATCAAAGATGGATTAATTAACTTTCACAACATAATTCAGAATGGAATCTAATTAATTCACTTAACAAACTTTTATTTCCCTCAATTTATTAATTTACTGAATGTTGTTTCCTCCTATAGAGGTGAACCAGAGTTTTGTCTTTATAAGATTTTGTAAGCACCAGGCTAGCACAGAACAAGATAGTCTGATCTTGAATCAAACTTTTCTTAAGAAGACTCAAATTATCCAGCAACTGGAAAATATTTTTGTAAAGTAAATCTGATAGAGATGCCTGGATCTATTCTATATTTTTATTAAATAGCATTATTAGTGTTTCAGGCAATCAATATACCCAAGTATAGCTGATGCCTCTCTTTGTATATTGCAGAAGTAAAGACTCCTGTCACATTGCTGGCTGGATCTCCTTCAGCATAGTCAGTGCATTCTCCATCTCTTAGATAATCTGACCACTCTTTCTGGAAATGTATTTCTTTTTAGAAACAAGAGAAAAGTAAATCCTAGTTGAGTCAAAATGCATTGAGAGAGAGAGACACCTGGAAAGACAAAAGTCCTCCAGGTTACCTTTAAGACTTTCATTTATCTTGTCACTTGCTGTATGTATGTATGTATGTATGTATTGAGATGAGTTGCTGTATCGCCCAGGCTGGAGTGCAATGACATGATCTCAGCTCACAGCAAATTCCGCCTCCTAGTTGAAGCAATTCTTCTGCCTCAGCCTCCTGAGTAGCTGGGATTACAGGCATCTACTACCACATCCAGCTAATTTTTGTATTTTTAGTAGAGACAGGGTTTCACAATGTTGGTCAGGCTGCTCTTGAACTCCTGACCTCAGGTGATCCACCCACCTCAGTTTCCCAAAGTGCTGGAATTACAGGCATGAGTCACCACGCCCAGCCCATCTGCTTTATTTTAACAGTAGTTTCTAGTTTAGAAAGAAATACATTCAAATAAAAAATAAATCTCAGCACAGGCCACAAAAAATTTACCTAAAATCACAATATGGAGCAAAAGTCGATGAAATGCACTATCAGCGATCTAAGCTAAATGAAAGAAATTGTTTATCACATATCCTGCCAACATTCAGGCCTTGGTAGCCAAGGTGAATAATTGAATTAAATATCCAGGGCAATGTGAGAAAGGGGAGAGGCTTCGGAGTGGGGAGAGGCATCAATAGCAGGAAAGTACCAACAGTTGGCTTTCACCAGGTCTTTAGCAAATGCTAGGCATTTGCTGAAAGGTTTGGATATATTGTTCTATTTAATCCCTAAAATAAGCATATGGCAGGTTCACTAATATAATTCCCTTTTAATATATGAGTAAATTGAGGCTTAGAGAGGCTAAGAATCTTAATGAGGTGAAAAATAAGTCATAGAGACTAAATTCAAATGCAATCAGTGTGACTAGTCCTCATTTTCAAACCATGCTTACTTGAGGAATTGGGTGTGGTGTGAAGGAGAGACCCAGATAACCACTCAAACAGTGAGAGGACTTCTCCCTGGCAATGGGCTCAGTGGCCATGTGCCCTGGAGGGAGCAAGAGACAGGAGTGATGGTGCCGTACCCTTCCCCACAGTGGAAGCACCAAGCATGCCACTCTGAGTGTTGTCTCAGTATTCAAGGTTTCAGTTTTTCATACAACATGGTCCCTAAAATCAAGCCAACAACCAAACAAATGAAATGATCATTCACTCCAGCTATGATGGAGTGATCAGAGAAGGCATGTTGGTACCCACTGTGCTCTCCTCCTAAAATTGCTTCCCCCAAAGCAATTTTAACCCTTCTCTCATGCACCTCTTGGAGAATTTAACATCTCAGTGAGAGGCAGCGCCTCCCTGCTTCTAGTTCCACACACTGTCTTCTATATCGGAAGCCACAGGTGCTATCTCAGCTTGTGTTTCCCAGAAACAGACCCTGAGAAGAGAATTCTAGTAAATATAGTTTGTTTGGGAGATGGTTCCAGAAAACACAAAGATGGAGGGTAGAGAAAAATGAAACAAGGAAGGGAAGGCTGGTAAAGGGTGATGTTTTAAGCAAGCTCCCACTGTAGGAAACTTGTGACTAATCCCACAGAAAAGATCTGGAGCCAAAGTAAAAACTATTCCTCAAGAGTTATCCCCTAGAAAAGATGCAGGGGCTTAAGAGGTCACTTGAATACTAACACTTTCATTGGTTGTTGCATAGAAGGGTTCCTTAATGCCCAGCCTACATAGACAGCAAGAAGCAGAGATACACTTGGTACATCAGTAGTTGGAAGGCCAGAGAGCTTCCACCCCAATGGTAATATGAGAGGTTTCAGAAAGCCATGAACAGGGCCTGCCTCAAGTGACTCTTTTTTTCCAATCATATATACTATAGTATTGATGATAAGTTTATAATAACTTGATAATATTGCATTGATAATAACTTCAAGAAATCAAGGTCTTGAGAACTATTTAATCAATTTTAAAAGATAAAAATTTTTCATTACATCAATAGAATTTTTTCTCCAAAATCATTCTCATTGTTTTTCTAATAAGTTTTTGTTTTTTAAGTTTTTAAATTTTTGTGAGTACATAGTGGGTATATATATATCTATGGGGTACATGAAATGTTTTCATACAGGCATGCAATGTAAAATAAGCACCTTATGGACAATGGGGTATCCATCCCCTCAAGCATTTATCCTTTACGTTACAAGCAATCCAGTTACACTCTTTAAGTTATTTTAAAATGTACGATTGAGTCTTTATTGACTATAATCATCCTATTGTGCTATCAGACAGTAGGTCATATTTATTCTTTCTATTTTTTGTACCCATTAATGATTCCCATCTCCACCCTATTTCCAGTCCCCACTAGCCTTTCCAGACTCTGGTAACCATGCCATTCTACCCTCTGTGTCCATGAGTTCAATTATTCCGATTTTTAGATCCCACAAATAAATGAGAACATGTGATATCTGTCTTTCTGTGCTTGGCTTTGAATGACCCAAAATACTTCTTTGTATTTGGTTGCAGTCAGTAATTCTATTTGCAGAAAGGCAAGTAGATGAACAGATTTCCATATAGGAGAGAGATAAAAATAGATGCCAAGACAGAGGTGGGGCAATAGGGAACAGGTTGAGAGGCAAGACACAGATATAGACACACAAAGATAGTGATATATTTCCTCCCATTTTTCAAATTTACTCTGTTCTCTAACTTGGTACAGTAGAGATGGCAAGATCTATAGAAAAAGGACTGTGTTTGAATACCTTCTTGGGCAAATACTAATTGAAGATAACCTACCAAATTTCTTTGAGCCTCACACTGTTTATGTAGACAAGACGATAATAGCCATCTCATAGGGTTATTGTGAGAATAAATATAAAATGCCTAAAACATTGGAACTACCCCTTTCAATTCATCAAACCTGCATGTCATACACCAAGGCACAAGTTCTACTGCAGCTCTCCTTCAGTGCATTTTGCTAGTGGTAGTGGTGATGCTGATGACGACAATGTACTTCTAAAGTGTACTAGATGTGACATCACTTTCACACCATTTGTCTTCACTTCCAGGTCTTGCATGGCCAATCTTCTCTCTGGCTTTTCAGGGGTACTTTTGTTTTACTGCTAGTCTAACAATATTATGATGAGAAACAGAACTTGTTGAAAGAAAATACACCTTCCATGGACAAATGCCTTTTTGGAGTCTGAATATTAAGAAGTGGACAAGTGCATTGTCTGGAGTGAGATTCACATATCTGGAACATCACTCTTCCTGCTAACATCACAATTACTTCTCACTTTCCTAAAATACATGCAGACTGACTGACATTTTATTTGGCCGTAAAATGGATTTCTGTCTGGTGCTTTTTTTTTTCTTTTTTACTGCATATTACTTTGTCTTTGGAAGTAAAAAGAATGTTTCTATTAATCAGTTTTTTGACATATACTATATAACAAGTAAAAAATCACTCATTTTGAATGTACAGTTTGATGAGTTTGGGCAAATGCACACAATCATGTACCCTCCACCACAATAATAACAGAATTTTTTTTTTTACCCACCAAAATTTTCCCCTGAAGTCAGTAACTTTCTCCACACCAATTCCAATCACAGATCCACACTCTTGGTTTCATATAAAAATAATCTACAGTCTTTTCTGTCTGGCTTCTAACCCTTAGCATGCTTTCGAGATTCTTCCATGTTGCTGCATATACTATTGCATCATATGGATATACAAAAATGTGTTTATCCATGTACCAGTTGATAGAGAGTCTCTCCCAATACTTACCTATAATTAATAAAGCTGTTAGGAGCATTTACATACAAGTATATATAGAGAGAAAGAGACTCTCTCATTTCTATTGGGAAAATACATTGATGTGGAATAGAGTCATATGGTAAGTTTATATAAAACTTTACAAAAACTTTCAAATCATTTTCTGGCTGTGCCATTTTGGACTCCTACAAACTTGATATAGTCATACTTTTAATTTTTATCCTTTCCAGTGGATGTGTAGTAATATCACATTGTGACTTTCATTTGCATTTCCCTAATGACTCGTGGTGGTGAGCGTCTCTAAGTGCTTATTTTCCATTTTTCTCTCCTCTTTTGAGAAGTGTCTTTTCACATTGTTTGCCCATTTTCATGGGATTATTTGGTTTCTTCTTTTTTGTGGGGGTACTTTTCTTATTATTTGAGTTGAA
Organism: Chlorocebus sabaeus; assembly: GCF_047675955.1. NCBI lineage: Eukaryota > Metazoa > Chordata > Mammalia > Primates > Cercopithecidae > Chlorocebus > Chlorocebus sabaeus. The sequence goes on from NC_132912.1 coordinate 112,125,722, forward strand.
AATGTTCTTTCTATATTCAGAACAAGGCCTTTGTCAGATACATCTTTTAATGGGATTTTATTTTTCTATTTCATTTTTCTAAGTTTGAATCAAAGGGCAAAAGTATTTACTTTTGATAAAGTCTAATTTATCATTTTATGACTCATTTTTTTCTACCCTATTTAAGAAATATTTGCCTATTCCAAAGAAGGTCACCAAGATTTTGTCCTAGGTATTTTAAACATTTTAGGGTTTGGCCTCTATATTAGCTCTGTGTTCCATTTTAATTTTTGTGTATATTGTGAGCAAGAGTTAAATTTTATATTTTTGCATATGGATATCCATTCAAATTGTTTCAGCCCAATTTGCCAAAATGAATTACCTGTACAACTTTGTTAAAACAAGAAACAAAAACATATGTAAGGATCTACTTATGGACTCTGTTCAATTCCATGGATTTATATATTTATGTCTAGGCCAATAACACTTCTGATTACTGTAGCTTTATAGTGAGGCTAGAAATCAAATAATTAAGGTCCTTCGATTTTCTTTTCTTCTTGCCTTTCTTTTTTTTATTACTTAGATGCAGTTGCTTTTGCTAACATTTTGGTTTACTTATTTGTAGTTTTTTTCGTGTAATATTAACTTATTTCATAGTTGTGATCATACCTTTAAAAAATACTGTAAAATATTCTTTTTACTTAATAGTATACATACTCCCAAGTTTCTTTCCTCGATTTTTATTTTAGATTCAGTGGGTGCAGGTATAGGTTTGTTACCTGGGTATACTGTGATATGCTGAGGTTTGGGGTATGAATGATCTCATCACCCAGGTACTGAGCATAGTATCCAATAGTTAGCTTTTCAACATTTGCCTCTTTCCCCTCTAGTAGTCCCCAGTGTCTATTATAACCATTTTTATGCCTATGAGTACCAGATGTTTAGCTCCCACTTGCAAGTGAGAACATGTAGTATTGTGTTTTCTGATCCTGCATTGATTTGCTTACAATAATGGCCTCCAGCTACATCCATGTTGCTGCGAATGACATGATGTTTTTTAATGGCTGTGTAGTATTCCATGGTGTGCATGTGCCGTATTTTCTTTATCCAGTCCACCACTGATGGGCATCTAAGTTGATTCTATGTCTTTAGTATTGTGACTATAGCTGCAATAAACATGCAAGTATGTGTATCTTTTTTGATAAAATGATTTATTTTCTTTTGGTTATATGCCCAGTAATGGAATTGCTTGGTCAAATGGTAGTTCTGTTTTAAGTTATTTGAGAAATCTCTAACCTGCTTTCCACAGTGGCTGAACTAATTTACACTCCCACCAACGGTATATAAGTGTTCCCTTTCTCTCCATACCCTCACTGGCATCTGTTTTTTCTTCCTTTTTTTAGTAATATTCATTCTGAGTGCTGTGAGAGGGCATCACATTGTGGTTTTGAAGTGCATTTCTCTGATGATTGGTGATGTGGAGCCTTTTTTCGAATGTTTGTTTTTGTTTGTATGCCTCCTTTAGAGAAGTTCTTGTATTTTGCTCATTTTTAATGGGCTGTTTGTTTTTTGCTTGTTGATATGTATAAGTTCTTCATAGATTTTGGATATTAGACCTTTGTTGGATTCAGAGTTTGCAAATATTTTTACCCATTCTGCAGGTTGTCTACTCTGTTGATAGTTTCTTATGCTGTGCAGAAACTCTTTAGTTTAATTGGATTCCACTTGTCAATTTTTGGTTTTGTTCCAATTGCATTTGAAGACTTAGTCATAAATTACTTCCCAAGGCTGATGTCCAGAATGGTGTTTCCTAGATTTTCTACTAGGACTCTTACAGTTTGAGTCTCACACTTAAATCTTTAGTCAACCTTTAGTTAATTTTTGTACATAGTGAAAGGTAGGGGTCCAGTTTCATTCTTCTGTATATGGTTAGCCAGCTATTTCAGCACCATTTATTGAATAGTCCTTTCCCCATTGTTTTTTCTCTCTTTTTTTGTCAATTGTTTCAAAAATCAGATAGCTATAGGTGTGCAGAATTATTTCTGAGCTCACTATTCTGTCCTATTGCCTTTTTTGTGTGAGTACCATGCTGTGTTAGTTAATATAGTCTTGTAGTATAGTTTGAAGTTAGGTAATGTAATGCCTCTGGCTTTGATCTTTTTGTTTAGGATTGCTTTGGCTATTCAAGCTCTTTTTTGGTTGAATATGAATTTTAGAACAGCTTTTTCCAGTTTTGTGAAAAATGACATTGGTAGTTTGATAGGAATAGTGTTAAATCTGCAGATTGCATTAGCCAGTATGGCCATTTTGATGATATTGATTCTTTCAAACCACAAGCATGGAATGTTTCTCCCCATTTGTTTGCCTCATTTATGATTTCTTTTAGCAGTGTTTTTTAGTTTACCTTATAGACATATTTTATCTCATTGATTAGTTATATTTGTAGGTATTTTTGTGACTATTGCAAATGGGATTATGTTTTTGTTTGGTCCTTAGCTTGGACATTAATGGTGTGTAGAAATGCTCCTGAGTTATGTACATACTTTGTATATCCTAAAACTTTACTGAAGTCATTTGTCAGTCCCAGAATCCCTTCTGGCAGTCTAACAGGGTTTTCTAGGTTTAGAATCATCATCCACAAAGAGAGATAGTTTAATTTCTTCTTTTCCTATCTGGATGTCTTTTATTTCTTCCTTTTGCCTGATTGCTGTAGCTAGCACTTCCAGTACTAAGTTGAATAGTAGTTGTGAGAGAGAGCATCCTTGTGCCAGTTTCCAAGAGGAATGCTTCTGGTTTCTGCCCATTCATTATGCTGTTGGCTGTGGATTTGTCATGGGTGGCTCTTATTATTTTGAGATATGTTCCTTCAATGCCATTTCTCTAGGGTTTTTATCGCAAAGCAATGTTGAATTTTACTGAAAGCTCTTTCTGCATCCATTGAGATGATTGTACGATTTTTGTTTTTAATTCTGATTATCTGATGAACCACATTTATTGATTTGCATATGTTGAATCATCCCAGAAGTAGAGCCTACTTGATCATGGTGAATTAACTTTTTGACATGCTGTTAGATTTGATTTGCTAGTATTTTGTTGAGGATTCTTGTGTCTATGTTCATCAAAGATGAACTCTAGTTGGCCTGTAGTTTTCTTTTCTCCTTGTGCCTTTTCCAGGTTTTGGTATCATAGGGAGGCTGGCTTCATAGAATATGTTAGGGAGGAATTCCTCCTCCTTGATATTTTGGAAGTTTCCATAGATTTGGTGACAGCTCTTCTTTGCATATCTGGTAGAATTCAACTGTGAATTCATCCGATACATGGCTTTTTCTGTATTTTTTGTTATTGATCCAATTTTAAAACTTGATGTTGATCTGTTCAGTCTTTCAATTTATTTCCTATTCAATCTTGGGGAATTGGGTGTTTCCAGGAATTTATCCTTTTCTTCTAGATTTCTAGTTTGTGTGTGTAGAGGTGTTCATAATAGCCTGAGGTTCTTTTGTATTTCTGTGTGATTAGTTGTAATGTTTTTCTGTGGGATCAGAAACAATCACTTTTGTTGCTTCTGATTGAGCTTATTTGGATCTTCTCTCCTGTTTATTTGTTTTTTAATAGACTCAATATATTTTTTCTTTTATTTTTAGTTGACACATAATAATTTATGCATTTATGGGATTGCAGAGGGATATTTCTATACAAATACACAATGAATAATAATGCAGAGTAATTAGCATATTGTTCACCTCAAACATTTGTCATTTGTGTTGAGAACATTCAAAATTCTCTCTATTTTCTAAATATATGAAATAAATTATTAACTATATGCATGCTACAGTGCTATAGAGCACTGGAATTGATTCCTCCTATCTAGTTGCAAATTTGTATTTGTTAGCCAACCTCTTCTTCCCCACAATTTCTTCCCAGCATACAATTCTACTCTCTACTTCTAGAAGCTCAACTTTTTTATCCTCCACATATGAGTGAGAACACGCAGTACTTATCTTTCCATACATGACTTATTTCATTTAACACAATTTCCTCCAGTTTCATCCATTTTACCATGAATACTAGAATTTCATTCTTTTTTTCTCAACTTTTAATTTAGGTTCAGGGGGTAGATGCACAGGTTACATGATTAAATTGCATGTTGCTGGGGTTTGGTGTACAAATGATCTTATCACCCAGGTAGCGTGCATAGAACCTGATAGGCAGTTTTTTGATCCTCACCCTCTTCCAACCCTCCTCCCTCAAATAAGCCCCAGTGTCTGTTGTTCCTATCTTTGTGTCCATGTGTACTCTATGTTTAGCTTGCACTTACAATTGAGAACATGCAGTATTTGGTTTTCTGATACTGCATTAATTCACTTGGGATAATGGCTTCTGGATGTATTCATGTTGTTACGGAGGACAGAGGACGTGATTTTGTTTTTTTGATTCTCTTTAATGTATGTATATAATTATGTGGTATAGATGTACCACATTTTGTTTATCCCATACACCATTGATGGGCATCTAGATTGATTCCGTTTCATTGCTTTTGTGAATAGTGCTGCAATGAACATACCAGGGCATGTGTCTTTTTGGTAGAAGAATTTATATTCCTTTGGGTATACACCAAGTTATGGGATTGCTGGGTCTAATGGTAGTTCTGTTTTAAGTTCTTTAAGACATCTCCAGTTGGGCATGGTGGCTCACGTCTGTAATCTCAGCACTTTGGGAGGCTGAGACAGGCAGATTGCGAGGTCAGGAGATTGAAACCATCCTGGCTAACACAGTGAAACCCCATCTCTACTAAAAATACAAAAAAAAATTAGCTGGGCGTGGCGGCATGCACCTGTAGTCACAGCTACTCAGGAGGCCGAGGCAGGACAATAGCTTCAACCTGGAAGGCCGAGGTTGCAGTGAGCCAAGATCGCACCACTGCACTCCAGCCTGGGCGACAGAGCGAGACTCAGTCACACTCTCACACACACACACACACACACACACACACACACACACAAATTTCCAAACTGCTTTCCACAGTGGCTGAACTAACTTGCATTCCCACCAGTAGTCTATAAACATTCCCTTTTCTCTGCAACCTCACCAGCATTTGTGTTTGTTGACTTTTTAATAATAGCCATTCTGACTGTTGCGAGATGGCATCTGTGATTTTGATTTACATTTCTCTGATGATTAATGATGAGTATATTTTCATATGTTTTTGGCCATGTGTATGTCTTTTTTTTATGATGTGTCTGTTCATGTCCTTTGCCCATTTTTTAATGGCAAATGGGGTTGTTTATGGGGTTATTTTATGCTCATTGACATGTATAAGTTCTTAACAGATTTGGGATATTAGACTTCTGTTGGGTACAGAGTTGGCAAATATTTTCTCCCATTCTGTCGATTATCTGTTTACTCTGTTGATAGTTTCTTTTGCTGTGCAGAAGCTCTTTAGTTTTATTAGGTTCTACTTGTCTATTTTTGTTTTTGTTGCAATTGCTTAAAAGCAAGTCCCCTAAAGGGACTTTCTCATGAAATCTTCGCCAAGGCCTATGTCCAGAAGGGTATTTCCTAGGTTTTCTTCAAGGGCTTTTATAATTTTATAATTTTATAATCTTACATTTAAGTATTTAATCCATCTTGAGTTGATTTTTGTATATAGTGAATAGGAGGTATCCAGTTGCAATCTTTTGCATATGGCTAGCCAGTTGTCCCAACACCATTTGTTGAACACGTAGTCCGTTCCTTGTTGCTTGTTATTGTCAACTTTGTCAAAGATCAGGTGGTTGTAGGTGTGTGGCTTTATTTCTGGGTTCTACATTCTGTTGCATTGGTCTATGTGTTTGTTTTGTACCAGTAACATGATGTTTTGGTTACTGTAGCCTTGTAGTCTAGTTTGAAGTCAGGTAATGTGATGGTTCCAGCTTTATTCTTTTTGCTTAAGTTTGCTTTCGTTCTATAGGCTCTTTTTGGTTCCATATGAATTTTAGGATAGCTTTTTCTAATTCTGTGAAAAATAATATTGGTAGTTAGATAGGAATACATTGAATCTGTAAATAGCTGTGGCCAGTATGGCCATTTTAGCAATATTGATTCTTCAAATTCATGAGTTTGAAATGCTTTTTTCATTTGTTTGTGTCATCTATGATTTCTATTAGCAGTGTTTTATAATTCTCATAGCTATTTTTTCTTCTTTGGTTAGTCGCATTCCTAGATATTTTATTCTTTTTGTAGTTACTTTGAATGGGACTGGGTTATTGATTTGGCTCTCGGTTTGGACATCATTTGCATATATAACAGTAATGCTACTGATTTTTGTACACTGATTTTGTATACTGAAACTTTATTAAAGTTAATTATCAGTTCTTGGAGCCTTTCAAAGGAGTCTATGGGTTTCTTTTTAGGTGTAGAATCATATCATCCATAAAAAGAGATAGTATGACTTCCTCTCTTCCTATTTGGATGCCTTTTATTTCTTTCTCTTTCCTGCTTGCTCTGGCTAGGATTTTCAGTACTATGTTGAATAGGAGTGGTGAAAGTGGGCATCCTTGTCTTGTTCCAGTTCTCAGGGGAAATGCTTCCTGCATTTTCTGGTTCAGTATGATGGCTGTGAATCTGTCATAAATGGCTTTTATTATTTTGTGGTATATTCCTTCAATGTCTAGTTTGTTGAGGGTTTTTAACATGAAGTGATGTTGAATTATATCAAAAGCCTTTCCTGCGTCTATTGAGATGATGATACGGTATTGTTTTGTTTTGTTTTGTTTTGTTGTAGTTCTGTTTATTTGATCAATCACGTTTATTGGTTTGTATACACTGAATCAACCTTACAACCCAGGAATAAAGCCTTTGTTCATGGTGGATCAACGTTTTGATGTGCTGCTGGATTCCGTTTGCTAGTATTTTGTTGAGGATTTTTGTGCCTATATTCATCATGGATATTAGATCGAAGTTTTCTTTTTGCCTTTTATGTCTGCCAGATTTTGGTATCAGAATAATGCCAGCTTCAAATAATACATTAGGGAGGAGACCCTCCTCCTCTATTGTTTGATATAATTTCAGGATGATTGATACTAGCTCATTCTTTTATGTTTAGTAGAATTTGGCTGTAAATTCATCTGGTCCAGGGCTTTTCTTGGTGAGTAAGGTTTTTATTACTGATTCAATTTTGCCATTTTGGATTGGTCTTTTTGGGATCACAATTTCTTCCTGGTTCAGACTTGGGAGGGTGTATATTTCCAGGAATTTATTCACTTCTTCTATGTTTTCTAGTTTTTGTGCATAGAGGTGTTCATAACAGTGTCTGAGGGTTTTTGTATTTCTATGGGGCAGATGATATTGTCTGTCCCCTTTACAATTTCTGATAATGTTTATTTTGATTTTTTCCATTTTTTTTTTCTCTATTGGTCTGGCTAGCAGTCTGTCAATCTTGCTTATTCTTTCAAACAACAAAGTTTTGGTTTTGTTGATTTTTGTATAGATTTTTGCATCTCAATTTTATTCTGTTCAGCTCTGATTTTGGTTATTTACTGTCTTCTGGTAGCTTTGGGGTTGTTTTGCTTTTGTTTCTGCAGTTCCTCCAGGTGTGATGGTAGACTGTTAATTTGACATCTTTCTAACTTCTTTATTTAGGCATTTAGTGCTATAAACTTGCCTCTTAACATGGCTTTATCAATGTCCCAGAGATTCTGGTATGTTGCATCTTTGGTTTTGTTAGTTTAAAATTTTTGTTTGATTTTGCCTTAATTTCATTCTTTAACCAGTAGTCAGTCAGGAGCAGGTTAATTTTCATGTAATTTTCATATAATTGCATGGTTTTAGGCAATCTTCTTGATATTTATTTCAATTTGCATTGCACCATCATCCAAGAGTATGGTTGGTAAAATTGCAATTTCTTTTGAATTTATTGAGAATTGTTTGATCACAGAGCACGTAGTCAATCTTAGAATATGTGCTGTATGCAGATGAGAAGAATGTATATTCTTCGCTGATGGGTGAAGTATTCTGCAGCTCTCTTGTCCTGATTTTAAAAAATGACTGTGTATGAATTTGTTCATTGTTTTACCTTTCCGTTTTTGTGGTATTTCAGATATACTGTTTTCACTCTTTCAGGCTCTATTTTGCCTTTTTTTCTATGTCTCTATTCATTATGTTCATGTTTTTCTTTATATTATTGACCCTATTTGTCATACTTATAAGTGCTTTAAGTTTCTTGTCAGCTAATTCTATCTGCCATTTCTAGATATATTTCTATTGTTTTATTGTTTTCCTGGTAATGAATTCTCTTTTCCCACTTCTTTGCCTACATGGTAATGTTTTCTTGAATGGCAGACATTGTTAACTTTATAACATTGAGTATCAGATTTTTCTATATTGCTTTTAAATATGTTGGAATTTGAAGCTGGGCAAGGTGGCTCATGCCTGTCATTCCAGCACTTTGGGAGGCCAAGATAGGAGGATTTCTTGAGCCCAAGAGTTTGAGACCAGTCTGGGCAACACAGGGAGATCCCATCTCTACAAAAACAAAAATTAAAAATAAGTCGGACATGATGGCATGCACCTGTGGTCCCAGCTACTCAGGAGGCTGAGAACAGTGAATCACTTGAGCCTAGAAGGTTGAGGCTGCAGTGAGCCATGATTGCACCACTGCACTCCAGTCTGGACAACAGAGTGAGACCCTGTCTCTAAATAAATACATACATACATCTATACATACATATATGTATCATATATACACATATTTTTATATTTATATTAACAAATTAATTTATTATATTACCTTACATTATTAAATTTTATATATTAGATAATATATGTTGGATTTTGCTGTAGCATGCAACTAAGTTACCTAAGAATGATTTTGGCAGTTTTATGGTTTGCTTTTAATCTCTCTATTGAAGCCTCAAATTTTTAATCACCATGCTTATATAATACATATCACATTTTGTGATTTCAAATAATAACTCTAGCTTATAGAACTCAAGGAAGTGAGAAGATACCAGGGAGAGAGTTCAGGAACCTGTGTGATACACAAGATAAGAGACAATAAACAATAAGAAACAATGCAGAGAGATTATACACAATCTGAGGGTAGGAGAAGTGACTTAAAATGCACTTGCTCCTTCCTGGAGAATAAATATTGCTTTATTGACTTATTGATTTTATAAATCACAAGCCACCCTCCTCCCCTATTTCCATTTTTTCCTGTACCTTTAAATCTAACAAGGAGAGCTAGAAAACTCTAAGGCTAAAGAATTTCTGTGCTCCGAGGAAGCCTGCTTTCTGCTTCATAGCTTTGTATGTGACTTGCTAACCAGATATCGGCTCCATAGATAAAATGTATTCTTCTTTTCTTGCACCAATAACCTAAATTATGTTTTTCTTAATGGAAAAAATTTATAAAGAAAATTGGAGATACTAGACAGTTTCCCATTGCTATCCTTTTGAGAAAACTGTGTGACCTTTTCCAAGACCTCAGAGCAAAACATCTTGCTTTGGCAGGATTTTCTGGCTGTGTCTGGTGCCTGTTCAGAGTAGTTTTTGTACAGAGCTTGACACATGACCAGATCTACCCATGCATAACTTTCCTTGTTGTTACATTCTGTTTGCCTTATGAATTAATTTGCTTCCACAACATAAGATGTAGATACCAATTTGCAATATCCCTGGGGATGTTATTTCATATCCCAGTTTAGTTTCACGACAAGTATTTATGATTGAGTGACCGACTTTTCTTTTCTTGTTCAAAGAATTTAAATCACAAGGAAGAAGGTAAACAAGCCACTTACAATTCTTGGCACATATTGCTTTATTCTTATGAACAATTTCCATTCCTATTCATTGACCTCCATGCCTCACAAGAGTTTTCATGTATGTGGATTATTACAGAAGCTACTATGAACAGAAGTGACCAGAACCATTTCATGAGGTTATCATCCAGATAACCAACCTCATGAAATAGGATGATAGGAAAGGGTAAACATTCTAGGATGTTTTATATGACTATAAAGCCATAGCAAAGAGTTGGGGAAATAGAGGGGGAATTTTAACCAAAATGGGTTCACAGCGAAGACTGAGGACCCATGGCCTCTGGAAGGTTGCCTCTGAGTATTTACTGTTTAAGTGCTCATTGCTGAGGATGCAATAGGGGCTAGAATCTATTCCCACCCCCTTTAACAATCCCTGAACCCATGAGACCAAGTCAAGCTGGAGGAAGAGCCTTTTCCTAACTTACAAAAAGCAATTCCTAACTTAATTGTGAATTTGTTAAAGTATAAGAAAGGCTTTTTAAGTGAGAGAGGAAAAACAAAACGCTTTAACTTTTTTAAGCAGAAAAGGAAATTTGTTGAAGAATAACAGAAATATATCATGAAACCAGGGGCAGGATAATGACTGGATCTCAGAAACCTGGGATCTAGCAGGAGGCCCTCCTCTGTCTCTCTTCCTCTGTTTCTCTCTGTGTGTCAGCCTCATTCTTTTCTCTTACTGCAGAGCAGCTTGCTCCGTCTGGCCAAGAATGACTGCCAAGAGCTCCTACGGTTTATATCTTACAGCTTTGGTACTAGAGGAAAACGGACCTAACATTCTTCCTGTTTCCAAGTCCAAGTTCCTGGGTAAGAGACTTACTGATCCAGTGTGGTATCCACTCTTGGACCGCCCAACTGTGGCTGCAGTTCAGGGCAGGGTTATACTTTTAAAAGATAATTATTTAGAAACCATCTATAGGAAGCAGTTAGCTCGGGGTGTGAGGAGAGAAAGTCTTCCGGAAGAACAGGAATGCCTTTTCTTCCGACAGTCAAATACAAAAATAAGTATCCGTTAAAATTACATACAAAGGGACATCCCCAATCGATTATGTAATAAAATGTGCCTCCTGAAAAAGCAAAGTCAAAAAAGAAATGTCACCCTATAAACATTCGGCCCAAAACAGCAATTATGTTCCTATGGCCACATATCTCAAACCTCAATCTGAACAACTTTTCTTCCACATTTAATCCTATTAAATCCCTACTAATCCCATGAAGTTTGCTGAAATGTCGTCTTTCTTCCAAAACGCCATCCCCAAGTATTATATGCTTCAGTGATTTATTTCTTGTCCTCACTGACAATTTGATTCATATGTGTATCCCTTGGCCAGCTCCTGCATTTACTGGTTAATTATTGTATGCATACAGCTCGTCTCCTCTTCTGGATTTTAAGCTTCTTAAATATTTTATAACAATTATGGCCCATAGCTCTAATTATTAAAGATTGCCTTTCTTCTATTTCATGCACCTTGCAGCATGAGGCTGAATGTAGCCTTAGTAATCGTGTTTGGTGTCAGACCTTAGGAGGATGGAATTTAGTATTATTTATTCAAAGCATACCCATAGCCCCATAGCAAGCAGATCAAATAAGTGGGAGGGTTACTGATTGTTTCCAGACACATGCACTGAATAATACACTAAGAAAAAAATCTCAAGACACCAAATAATATGTGAAGGAAAGACTTCAAATGTTTGTAAAATATGCGACAGCACTTGGTGCCCCATAAAATGCTGTACTGATAATCAACTAGGAATGAGGACACAATTTCCCCAATTGGGTTTGTTTTATGTTTTCTACCTAAAGAAGTGCCAAAGAAAAGGGAAGTTTAGATTTACAAAAAGGAACATTCTTGCTACAAGACAATAGAAATTTGTGATTCAATCTAGATTTGCAAATCTAAGACTTGGCAACTAAGGTGTGGAAAATGAAAAGCATAAGACGAATTTGCATTAACTAAATGACCATCATTTTGACTTTGTGAAAAGGAAAAATAAATGGAACATATTTAAAAGGCACAATAACTCGAATCTGATTAACTAAATGTTATGGGAAAATACTCCAACGAGAGAGCACCTTGTTTATAAACTCATTGTGAAGATTTTAGATTAGCATATTTAGTGTTAGGATGTTAAAAAAAAAAAAAAATGCCCCCAGAGTGACTAAAAATAGACTTTAAAAATAAGAGGTACTTCCTCTGTAATATTTGTTTAAATTTTAAAAATTTTATTCTCATGCTGTTTTCTCGTATTTGTGCAGTGTAACACAGTTTAACAGTGCCTTCTCATGTAGACATTATGTGTGACTTTTCACCGCTTTCACAGGGGAAAAAAGTGAGACTTAAAAAGATTTCCTGACTTGCCAAAGGCAGAGCAGGTAACTAATCTGAATTGTACAGCTTCCAAGTTGATGAAGTCTGAATAAATAGAATTTTACTTTGTTTTTTTTTTACTTTTTTTTCTGAAGGACATATATACCCATAGGGCAAAGATTTAAAAAAACGAAAAGAGAAAACATTCTCATTTCTGTGTTAATTCCCTAAACTCTTAAAGACATATTTATGAAGGATTTGGGTGAAGGAGGATGGGAAAGAGGGGAAGTCCATCACTGCTGATTCTGGCTGAATTCAGCTGCAGTGTAAAATTTATTATTTATTTTATTGTTTTTGCTCTTTCAATTCAAAAGAAATTATGAATGTGTATATGTATATATATTTTTTTTATTTCAATAATGTGGTGATATTTTTTCCATGTCTATCTGGCAAGGGCGGATAATTGAAACCAAATTGATCTTTTCAAGTTTCATTCAAAATCTTCTCTCCTTCCTACCTATTTTGACTGCTCCTGCAAAAAGATGTTTTGGAGAAAATTAGATTCACTGTTTGCATAAACCAACGTATTTAGCTGATGGCTCTGCAAGTCCAATTAACTGTTCCAACAATATGGGTGAAATGAGGTTGTAGTTATGTTTGTAGCCAATTAGATTTGTTTTGATTGAACACTCCCTCTTGTAATTTTATTCAAAGATAAGAAAGCATAGCACGAAAAATGTATTTCATACAATGGGAGAGGATACTTGGGGGGGAAAGAGAAGAAAAATAGCTAGGTTATAATAAAATAATAAAAACATAATATACTACATAAATAATAATAAATAATATAACAAATACATGATATAATCCATGATCTCTCATTTATGTATAGGCATAAAGAAAAGACTTACTTGCACAAATTTTAAAAGCTACACAAAATACACTTTGAAGACATCTTTATTATGACTATCAATATTATCACTACTTCATTATAAAAAATAATATTATCGATGTCAGACAAAATGGCAAAAGTCAAAGGAACACAGAACTGAGAATCAATAGATCACTAGTCTAGTTCTGGGCTTAGTGAGTCACAACCTCTCCCAACTTATTTTTCTTTGCTGGTTTCAAATAGCTTACAATATATTTGGCAAAACAAAGTAATTCACATAAAAGAAAAAAAATAAATAAAATTTGCTAGGTACTAACTTGCTGTTGTCATAACAACCCAAAGAGGTAGGTGTTATTATTTTAATTTTACACACAAGAAAACTGAGGCAAAGAGAGATTTGGAAACTTTACAAGGCCTCTCTGTTGGTTAATTATCAGAGCCAGGTTTCAAGCCCAGCCAGCTTCAGATCATGTGCACTTAACTACTACTGCATGATATGATGTCAGAATGCAATGAGTTCAAAAGGAAAGGTAGGATAATTACACACCAAGAATAGTTGAGCATTGGCGCAACAAGAGAGGGTTCCACGTCCTAAGATGGGGAGGCAAATCTTGAAGGATGGAGAGTGTTGGATGGACAGTGGAATGGATGATAGCAGTAGAAAGAGGAAATTCAGCATGAAGGCGGCAGCAGGTATGGGTAGCAGGAGGGAAGAACCCAGGGAAACTGCAGTGAGAGATGAGGCTGGACAGGTCAATTGTGGAGAACTTTGACTACCAGGTTAGCAGGCTTCTAAGCTCCCCAAATGGACAGCTCTGTTTACCTGGCCCCGTATAGGTTAGTCTCCACAGTTGAGCGTGGCTTCTTCCATAAAGTGATGCTCGCAGAGCAAGCAAAGATTCAGATTGCAACTGCCTTATCCTGAAAACCCCAATCAGGGCTCGAGCTAGCCCATAGGAAGTCTTTGTACCAACTAGACAGAAGGGCTCTCTTTGGATGAGCACAGGGCTGAGAAAGCAGAGCACGCCTTTATGTGATGTAGAGGAGTGCCCAGGCAGACAGCCCCATATGTAGAGCTTGATGGATTCAACACAAGCTGATCTCAGCCCTAAGGGCACTCTCAAGCAGGAGCACACAAACTGCTCAAAACTATATACATCAGCCCCAACTTCAACAGATGCCCACATCCTCTGAAATTATCCTTAAAATTTGCAAAAGTGTATATAATTTTATGTAATTACAAATATTGGTTATACTCAAATGTGGCAATAATCACTCTTAATGCTTATTTGGGAAAAGAAAGTTGTAAATATTTGAAAAACAATTACCTATGTATTATGGCAAAATTCGGTGATTCCAGCTTTAGTAACCAATACTAAAGATTTTTTTACTTCAGAAATGTATACACAAAGATTTTTTTTCTCTAATATACTTGTAGTTTATATTGGAATAAAATTAGAAGGTAATTTGGGGCACATCATTAGTAGATTATAAAGCAGTGATTCCAATGTTTATATTTTATGTTCCTAATTCCACGGGGAAAATATATTAGGATTTTTCTCTTCTTCTAAGAATAAAATTCTATGTATGCTATTATAATATGATTTAAATGGGTAGAAGGAAACTTTTTCAGATGATCAGTGTGTTCTAAAACTGGATGTGGTGACTGTTGCACAACTGCATAAATTTAAGAAAATGCACTGAACTCTACACATATTATATTTATGGTATGTAATTTGTACTTTGATAAAGATGTTTCTTTAAAAAAAGAATTAAAACTGATGGTTTTTGGTGAATATACTAAAAATTCTTTGAATTTACTTATACTTTTCAAGATTCTCCTAGTTTTTTTTTTTTTTTACCAAAAGTATGTATTACCTACATAATTTTAAAAATAATTTCAACTCAATTCAGTTCAACATATACTTTTATCTAGCACACATTATTTGCTTAGCACTGTGATAGAATCTAGAGTTGTACAAAGTAAAACATAACATCTGGTCCCTTCCTTAAGGAGTTTTCAGTGGAGTGAGAGTATCAAAAATGTAAACGGCATTTTATTCTAGACATAGAATCATGTCATCTGCCAACAGCAATAATTTGACTTTCTCTCTTCCTATTTCGATGCACTTTATTTACTTCTCATGCCTGATTGCTCTGGCCAGGACTTCCAATACTACGTTGAATAGGAGTGGTGAGAGAGGGCATCCTTGTCTTGTGGCAGTTTTCAAGGGAAATGCTTCCAGTTTTTGCCCATTCAGTAGGATATAGGCTGTGGGTTTATCACAGATGGCTCTTATTATTTTGAGATATGTTCCTTCAAACATAATTTATTAAGAATTTTGTTTTTGTTTTTAGACAGGGTCTTTTTCTATCACCCAGGCTGGAGTACAGTGGCATAATCATGGCTCACTGCAACCTTGACCTCCCAGGCTCAATGAATCCTCCTGCCTCAGCCTCCTGGGTAGCTGGTAATACAAGTACACCCTGCCACACCTAGCTAGTTTTTGTATTTTTTAGACATGAGGATTTTTTCATTTTGCCCAGCTGGTGTAAAACTCCTGAGGCTCAAGTAATCTACCCACCTCAGCCTTCCAAAGTGTTGGGATTACAGGCATGAGCCACCATGCCCAGCAGAAAGTTTTTACCATGAAGTGATGCTGAATGTATTGAAAGCCTTTTCTTACTCTATTGAAATAATCATTCAGTTTTTGTCTTTAGTTCTGTTTATGTGTTGAATCACACTTATTGAATTGTGTATGTTGAACCAATCTTGCATCCCGGGGTAAAGCCTACTTGATCATTGTGGATTAGCTTTTTTGATGTGCTGCTGAATTCAGTTTGCAGGTATTTTGTGAGGATTTTTTCATCAATGTTCATCGAGGATATTGGTGTTTTTAGTTGCAGTTGTGTTTCTGCTAGGTTTTGGTATCAGAATGATGCTGGCCTCCCAGAATGAGTTAAGGAGGAGTCCTTCTTTCTCAATTTTTTGAAATAGTTTCAGTAAGAATGGTACCAACTCTTTGTACATCTGGTAGAATCCCGCTGTGAATCTGCCTGGTCCCACGCTTTTTTCTTCTTTTTTTTTTTTTTTTGGTTGGTAGCCTATTTACTACTGATTAAATTTCAGAGCTCATTATCGATTTGTTCAGGGAATCAATTTCTTCCTGGTTCAGTCTTGGGAGGGTGTATGTGTCTGGGAATTTTCCATCTCTTCTAGGTTTTCTAGTTTGTTTCTATATCTAGAAAACCCCATAGTTTTGGCCTAAAAGCTCCTTCTGTTGATTAACAACTTCAGCAAAGTTTTAGGATACAAAAGCAATATATAAATATTACTATCATTTCTATACACCAACAACAGCTAAGCCAAGAGCCAATCAGGAACACAATCCCATTCCCAATTGCCACAAAAAGAATAAAATACCTAGGAATACAGCTAACCAGGGAGGTGAAAGATCTCCACAATGAGAATTACACAACGCTGCTCAGCAAAATCAGAGATGAAACAAACAAATGGAAAAACATTCCATGCTCATGGAGAGGAAGAAACAATATCATGAAAATAGCCATGCTGGCCAAGCAATTCACAGATTCAATGTTATTCCTATCAAACTACCACCGAGATCCTTCGCAGTATTATAAAAAAACCATTTTGCAATTCATATGGAACCAAAAAAAAAAAAAGCCAAAATATTAAATGCAATCCTAAGCAGAAAGAACAAAGTTGGAGGCATCATGCTACCTAACTTCAAACTGTACTACAGGACTACAGTAATCGAAACGGTTCTTTTCTACTGGTACAAAAACAGACACATAGACCAATGGGATAGAATAGAGAGCCCAGAAATAAAGTCTCACAACTACAACCAACTGATGTTTGACAAAGCTGACAAAAACAAGCAAAGGGGAAAGGACTCCTTATTCAATAAATAGTGCTGGGATAACTGGCTAGCTGTATACAGAAAATTAAAATTGGACGCCTTTCTTATACTATATACAAAAATCAACTCAAGATGGATTAAAAAGTTAAATGTAAAGCCCGAAACTATAAAACCCCTGGAAGACAACCTAGGCAATATCATTCTGGACATAGGAACTTGCAAAGATTTCATGACGAAGATGCCAAAAGCCATCCCAACAAAAGCAAAAATTGACAAATGGGATCTAATTAACCTTCTGTACAGCAAAGGAAACTATCAACAGAATAAACAGACAACCTAAAGAATGGGAGAAAATATTTGCAAACTATGCATCCGACAAAGTCTAATATCCGGTGTTGATAGGGAACTTAAACAAGTTTATAAGAAAAAAAAATCCCATTAAAAAGTGGACAAAGGACATGAACAGATACTTTTCAAAAGAAGACATATATGTGGTCAAAAAACATATGAAATAAAGCTCAGTATCACTGACTATTAAAGAAATACAAATCAAAACCCCACTGCCATACCATTCACACCAGTCAGAATGGCTATTATTAAAAAGCCAAAAAATAACAGATGCTGTCGAGGTTGCAGAAAAGAGGGAACACTTATATGCCATTGGTGGGAGTGAAATTAGTTCAACTATTGTGGAAAGCAGTGTGGCAATTCCTCAAAGAGCTAAAACCAGAGCTATCATTTAACCCAACAATCCCATTACCGGGTATATACCCAAAGTCATATAAATTGTTGTATCGTAAAGACACATACTTGTGTATGTTCACTGAAGCATTATTCAAAATAACAAAGACATGGAATCAACCTAAATGCCCACCAATAGCAGATTGGATAAATATAATGTGGTACACAAACATCATGGAATACTACGTAGCCATAAAAAAGAACGAGATCATGTCCTCTGCCGGAACACAGATGGGGCTGGAAGTCATTATCCTTAGCAAACTAACACAGGAACAGAAAACAAAATACTGCATGTTCTCACTTATAAGTAGGAGCTAAATGATGAGAACACATGGACACAAAGAGAGGAACAACAGACACTGGGGCCTACTTGAGGGTGGAGGGTGGGAGGAGGGAGAGGATCAGAAAAAATAACTATTGGATAGTAGGCTTAGTACCTCAGTGATGAAATAATCTGTATAACGCCTACCCCCAACATGATTTTACCTGTATAACAAACCTGCACATGTACCCATGAACCTAAAAGTTTTTTAGACCGGGCGCGGTGCCTCACACCTGTAATCCCAGCACTTTGGGAGGCCAAGGCAGGCGGATCACGAGGTCAGGAGATCGAGACCATCCTGGCTAACACAGTGAAACCCCATCTCTACTGAAAATACAAAAAATATTAGCCGAGCGTGGTGGTGGGCACCTGTACTCCCAGCTACTCAGGAGGCTGAGGCTGGAGAATGGCGTGAACCCGGGAGGCAGAGCTTGCAGTGAGCTGAGATCATGCCACTGCACTCCAGTCTGGGCAACAGAGTGAGACTCCGTCTCAAAAAAAAAAAAAGTTTTTTAAAAAAACAACTAACTACTTATTCATTGCAGAATGAATTTTTTTAAATCTGGTTGCAAGTAACAGGTGTTTGCAGCTGATTTTAAAAAAAAACAATTAATGATTGATCAAAAGGAAAGCACAAAGGAAAGAATTGCATGACTGACATTAGAGTTTTAGTGAGTCACCTAGAAGGCGAAGCACATGTTCACATCCTTAATTGAAATGAAGGAATGAATATTTGTTTGAAGCTAAGGTTTAATGGCAAAAGTAAGCATTCTCCATACTTAACACATATATTTGTGTCTGCTAGAAAAAAGTACTAATAGAACGCCTTTTTAAATTACTATTACACCCCATATTTCCAAAGAGTTTTAACATTTTCAAAGGTATCCATAAGAATGACTTTTTTCTTACAGCCACTCTGTAGGAATGTAGGGCAGTCATTTTTGCATATAAGACAAAGAGGCTTAGAGAAAGTAGACAACTTGCTAAAGATCACACTACAGGTAAGTGGGCAGGAACAGGATTCATGTTCCATTTAGCCATTAATGTTCCTTGATGAGTCTATAGAATGGCATCCTGTCAGTAGTAGAACTCACGCACACTAGCCATTCATTGCACAGGCCTATGGAATGTACAATATGTTCCATACAACACTACTAATATGTGGCCAAGCTAGGACTCCAAAAATGAACCATAACAAAGGGCCCAAATCTTCATTCATGATGCTGAATTGCCAATACAAAGTTACTCCATTTCATTACAAATGGTTTTAAAAACTACATTCACAGCTTATGTTGCCTGAAAAATCTGGCATTTGTCCATGCATAGACTCTGCCTCTGAGACAACAAGACCAACCTCTCTTCTTCTCCTCTTCAGCCTTCTCAAGTTGAAGACAATGAGGTTAAAGACTTTAATGATTACTCACTTCCACTTAATAAATAGTAAATATATTTTCTCTTCCTTATTGTTTTCCTAATAAAATTTTCTTTTCTCTAACTTACTTTATTGTAAGAATATAGTATGCAAGACATATAACATATAAAATGTGTCTTTATTGGCTGTTTATGTTATTGGTAAGACTTTCAGTCAACAGTAGGCTCTTAATGGTTAAGTTTTGGGACAGTCAAAGTTATATGAGGATATTTTACTGTGCAGGAGGTTGGCATCCCTAAAACCCACATTGTTCAAGGGTCAAATGTAATTAACCTTGAAAAGACAGCAAAATTTTGTAGAGAGTTGGAGGAAAAAGGTAGAGTTGACAGAAGATAGAGAATTTACCATCCTACGCAAAAAAGGGAAACATGCCAGTTTTTACTTTATTATCAAAAAAGAAAAAAGAAAATAAAACAAAATAGTACATTCTAAAATATAGTTGTTTGTCCAACCAGAGTGAATAGGGGTTTGGGGGTAGTTGCCTCCACATACTGATCTCCTTTCTGAAGGCAGTTATGTCTCTAGGACAAGGGGAATGGAGTTAACACAAGCATGCACAGATAATTCTTTGCAAATTTACAAATCAGCATATTATTCTACATCTCCTGGGCTGGAGTCAGCAAAGGGTGGAGAAAAGCCAAGAGCTGCACTTAATGAGCTCTCTTCACAGGAAAAGAATGATCACAAATACTCCAAAATTACAAGTAATACATAAGAATCATCCATAAAGCTGGAGGGCAATGAGGGTTCCCAATCCAAATCCATAGATATTGTATCTCAGTACATTCTGAGAGAGGCTCATAATGTGCATTTTAAATTGCACGACCAAAACCAGCAGAATCTATTGCAGTACATCTGTCGACCGCACTACTAGAAACACTACACCAACTCAGAGGTCCCTCTGTGGGCAGCTAACAAAATAGTGAATGTGGATACATACAATCTTATTTAATTACTTATTGTTACCACTATTATTATATCCCTTACTGGACTGAGATTCTAGTTACATACTAGTCCCAAAAGTAATAATATGTTTATGAAGACAATTTTCTTCTTCTGATTCAAAGAAAAATCTAAGCAAAATGTTGACTAGACCAGGTAATTAATAACTTCCTATGGTTTAGAAGACTGTTTCTTTAAGTGATTTCCGAAATTGTATTTGTCAAGGAAACTTGCTATTTCATCAGATATGATGTATAAGGCTTTACAACACCAGGTATTATTCCAGGTTTCTTAAATAAACAATCATTGGAAAAAAAAGTAATATTTTCCCTCTCCCCAGGTTTTTCAGCTGTCTGTACACAAACTTGGCCCTTCCCTGTTCATTCTTAACCAGACATTTAGTCTGAAGAGGTTGGAGGGATATGGGTGCAAACAAAGAGCCACAAGCTCTGAAGCTGCCAATACCTCTCAAGATGGGAATCTTTATTTGACAGGTTAGCACTGGAAATGTCCGGCTACTTTTGTTAATTGTGGTACCATGCTTAGGACAAACCAGGTAGGGAAGGACGTTCATCTTATTTTAAGACTAGTCTTCCATGTTCAGAGGAAATTAGCTTGCCACAAATGAAAGGCCTTGACATCATTAGTCAGTTCAGGTACCACCTGTTACTTCCTTAAGTGAAAGTGGCAGATTTTAGAGGTGTTCTTTAATTTTATTAGTTTTGATAAGCTATTGTTTGAAGAGGAAAAAAAAAAATAGGCCCTGAGGCCCTGTGTTGGAAGAGCTCAGCCAGGCTGCATCTCCGCAAAGACAGACTTTCTGAGCTGTGTGATCAGATTTGCCCTTGCTCATCCAGCCTCCTGTCTAATGCAGTCACAATCGCCTGTGCTCATCCTAACTCACTGAAGGGGAAGCTTCCCCTGGGAAATCTTGTCTGGACTTTGATGACTGCATTTAATTCCAGAAACAAGGAAGAAACTAACATAGGAGAAAGGCGCATGAGGTGCAGCTGAAAAACTAGTGTTCCCTGGGTGTCCTGGACCTAGTATTTTTGGTAAATTTCACTTTGAAATTATTACTAATGATAGTAGTAAAGGTCTCATAGTAACCATGGTTTGGGGCGTATACTATGTGCCAAGTACAGTGTTACGTGCTATGTCTTTTTTAATTCTCATCCCAGCTTTGTAAGGTGGATATAACTATTCTACCACCAACTCTTTATAGGTAAAGAAACTGAGGTTTATAGTGGTAATATTATTTGTTCAAAGCCATATGACAATAGTGCTAGGAATCAAGTTTGTCTGAATGCAATGTCCATGTTGTTACTCAGTGAGAGCTTGCACTATTACATCAATCTACCACTGTGAGTTTAATAGAGTGCAGAGAACTTGTGCTATAATATCTGAGATTTTTGTTGAGTGACCATTTCAACATACGCATGAGACTGCCATGAGCTCATTGGTCCAAAAATGTCCCCATACATTTGACATGGATTCTTTTGAGTTAATGTTGAAAGGCAGAGTTGGTATTATCCCATTTATTCTACAAACAAAGAAACTGAGGTTAAAATGAACAGAAGGTGAAGTAAAAATTTAATTAGCAAAGCCAGGTTCAACACCAGCACCTTTTGTTCCCAGTGGTTTTTCCGCTGTAGGATGCACCTTGAAGGTGATATGTTGGAGAAAGCTGAGAGTGTTGATCTCTTTCTACCAGAGCTATCTCCTTTTTATACTCAGATTACAAAGACATATTAGGAATTTTTAGGAACACACACATCTGTGCACGTATGCATACAGTTCTGTTAGCATGCATATATGCACAGATATGTGTGTTCCCCAGGTGGGAGATATAGATGAGCTTCATGCTCCCTCCACTAACCCAAGTCATGCTACATAGGTCTAGGGACAGAGAAGCTTCAGGCATTTAGAATGTGACTCAGTCATCTTTATTTTCTCTGTGTCATCTACCTTGGCATCAATGGGACAAAGTGACCTGACATGCAGGGAGAGACATACAAATGAAGAAGGGGACTTCATTTGATTCAATCAGGCAAGATTATAAAAATGTGTTTTTGAGGGGTTTTTTCCCATTAAAAAACCTTTCAGAGGCAGGCCTGGTAACTGACAAGTAAAAGATGCCATATTTTCTCACCCCTAGCTTTGGCTAGGGTTGGTGGGGGCAGAGGAGTGGAATATATGTAGAGATATCAGCCAAATCAATTACATGTTTCACTCTTATCAAATTTCCTCAAGCAAACTGATTGCCAGACAAGACCAGTGAGCCATAAAATTGCATTTGCCTCTTCTAACAGGGCCAATTTCTTTGGAATTTGTGTTAGGCGTATGATGTTGCCCATTATTGTCAGTAGAAATTTAGGGGTCTAGAGTTCAGAAGAAAAACACTAAACTTCTTCTTGAAAGCCAGTTTGGAGCTGAGTGGAAGAAAATATAAAATTATAGGTTGCGTTTGATGTGCCTGAGAACTAAACTACAATGGAAGTCTGGGCAGAGAACAGTATCCAAGAACTGCCTTTGTGCTTCCAACTAGGCTCAAGTCTGAAACTCAATAGATGGATACCCTGGGGTAGCCTAGGTGGGGAGACCAAGCTTAAATGTATGTCACAGCTGGAAAAACGGAAACACACTATACACAGAGAGTGCTAGGCTCTTTCCTGCTGACAAGTGTACTGCAAAGTAGAAATTTATAGGCTCACATATTCAAACATGAAAGGTTTGAATTCTATCTTGGCCACTTAATAGTTGTGCTAGCTTTGGCAAGTTACTTAATTTTCTTAAACTTTATTTCATCATCTGTAAAATAGGGAGAATGCCTCATGGGTATTAAATGAGTTAATGCAAAAAGAGAGCTTAGCATAATGTCTGACATGTAATAAGTCCTCAGTAAATGTTAGCCATTACTAACAGTCAAAAATAGGAATAAAAATGTCAAGACTGGGTGTGATCAGGTAGGACTTAAGGATGCTTACAGAATTAACAACTTAAGGGACATCCTGGTCAAGAAGAGCATCTGAGACTTGACTGCAACCCAAACAGGGCCAGTGCAGGGAGGAGGGCTGTCCAAGGAGGCTTCAACCAAAGGAAATAGATGACGGAAGAGGTCTCAATCAGAGAGTGGAAATAGGGCCTAGTTTTAGAGCTGCCCACAAGTGTAGGTGCCCCTTCAGTCTATGTCCCCTGACCACACACAACATTTAAGAATTTAAAATTCTTAAATGAGCAGCAGTCAAGGGACACCAAAAGATGCAAAACCATAGCAGCCACTCTGGTCTCTTACTCCTTGCTGAAAGATTTTCTTTCTCTCTGATCAAACTTATTACCATAATGGGAATGTGGTTAGACCAACCTTAGTTAATTTTGGGGTCTATTGAGACCCAGTCATCTCCACTAGGGAACTCCCCACCAGCAATCCAGCGTGTAGTTTAATATGTGATTCATTTATCCCACCCACCCCCTCAGACTAGTGTCAGGATGATGAGGAGACACCTAAGTAAGGGTGGTCCATCCATGGACTGGGTGCTGCTTGGCCAAAAAAAAAAAAAAAAAAAAAAAAAAAGGAATAAAGTTAATGAGACTCTTTGCATCGGGAATTTCAACCAAGAAACACAAAAGGAAGTTTCAGATAGTACAGTTACACTTCTGAAAGTGCCCTATTGCCTCATATGCACAACATTCCTAGGAAGGGCAGAGTTCCAGAAGAAGCAACTCAGAGTAAATCAGAGCACAGCGCCAGACAGACTCCAAGAAGCCATAGAAAGGAAGACGGCAAAAACCATCCCATCACAGGGCAATTTTGCAGAAGATTTGCTTCTTGATCTTCCCAGGGCCTAATGTTCAGCTCTTTCTTGAAACCTTGCTTTAGTCTCAGCCAACACCTCCCTCCAGTGATTTTACGTGAGCTTAGGTTTGTTTCTTTTTGTTTGTTTGGAGCCTTCGCCTTCCCCCCCTCCTCCACCTCCTCTCCCTCCTCCTCCTCCCCCCCACCACCCCTTCCTCCCAGTGATATTTCTGATGAGAACAGAAGCCATGTGTCAACTCTAAAAGCAAAGGCACAGAAGAGTCAACTGAATACCAGGTTTCTTTTCCTAAAGGATCGTGCACACTGGCTGATGCTTTGGAAATAACCTCAAAAAATTAAATGCAAAGTATCGATGACTAGAGGGGACAGACATGGGAAAGCCCATCTTGAATCCAGTCCCACTAAGTGAAGACACCACGCTTTCCCTAGGAAGTCAACTGCAGTACTTGCAATTGTTGCAACAATTCTGTTGCAGTAGAGAGGTCCCATGACTCAAGAATAAACGTAAGTTCTACAAGAACACAGATGGTAGTTTGAAACCTCACTATGTAACTTTGGACCAATGATTGTTTTGTTCCAGTAATGACACTCTTTATATTATATCCTTATTTATTTGTTTGTTTGTTTTTATCATTGTGGTCTCATGGGTTTTTATTTTGTTCAATGGATAACAATCCATTTTATTGTTAATTTGGCCAGTGGACCCGTCTAGCTAGATTCAATGTCCTTTGGGAATTTCTCCATCATTCCTTGAGCACTTGTTCACTTCCTGGCAAAATAATATGTTTCAGGCTTATCTTGCACCTTCTTTACCCCAGCCCCAAAATAGACATTTACCCAAAGGAAACCTGGTTTCTAGGGTGGAAAATAATATTTAGAGACAATGATCTGGATGCTAAATATATTTATTGCTAGTAGCATGTCATTGCTGTTAGCCTACCTTTGTTTCTATATCTACTTATTAAAAGCCATGAGTTCATACTAATATCTGTAATTCCAACACTATTGGATACATTCCAGTCTTCCTCCTTTCCATACCCACTCCACTTCCCTAAACTATGAAAATTTGAGCCAGTGATTTTACTCCTCCAAGTCAATTTCTCCCTCTGTAGAGTGAGGATAATAATATCTCTGTTGCTCATCTTTTGTGCAGGTTAAACATAATGGTGTTTAAAAACTTCCGTGATGGGCTTGCATTGGAACAGGCCTGCTGTGAGCCCATGTAAGTCCTCATGAATTAGACAACACAGACTTGCTCCAGGTGGACAGCCTGGCAAGTACAGTGTGCCTGGCTTTTTGCCCCAGTTTGCAAGCTGAATAATAGTAACCCACAGAGGCCCTGCATCGTAGGCAATCAGTAAGTGGTTATTGTTGTAAGAGATATATGTGCATATTTTTCTTGCAAAATGTGTCATAAGTAGGAGAACAGGTGGAGCTGAATAAAAGCACCATCAAGGTTTCAGTGGGAAAGGAAACACGATGAAGCCCAGAGTGCTGTCAACAGCACCAAGGACATCTCCTTGGTCATAATGGAAACTGGTCCTCACTCCCATTGTACAGATCATTTTTTAAACTGATGCCTGATTGTATCACATCTTAAACTCTAAATCAGAAGCAGGTTGACATGAAAATAAAGCCCATTCCATCATCCAAATGCTGTTACCAGCTGAGAATCAATCACTGTATAATGCAGAGTTGCATCATGCAAAAGAACCCCAAAGGAGGAGAGTTCTCTAGTGTCACGTGTGTGGAGGGTAGAGTTTGCTGTGGGTTTTGACCTTGTGAAGGCCGCACTGCCAAAACGTTCCACACACTTCCTTTGGAGACAGGGAAATGAATTCATTTTCAGGCCTCTCCAGTGACCTTTCCGTAAGGCTTGATGGACTTTCAGTCTGTTAGGAAGAAGCCTTAGAAATGTATCTCAGTGCTACACATTGCATTGAGAGCACTAAAGTGACACAGACCTCCGAAGTTGCATTTTTCTGTGGAAGAAGGCAAGGCTGTTCTAATCACAGCTGCATTAGGATGGGGTGGAGGCACTGTGGGCAGTCCCCTCTCCTCTTGAAGGAGCCCATTCCATACAGCATCAGAGTGACACAAATTTCCAGGTCATTTTGGCAACTGCTCAGCCACAATGTGTTTCTTTTTAACCTTTCAGTGGGCTGTAGAAATGAAGGATTCAGAAGCGTGTGGTCTCTCATCTTTGGAGCCAGGTGTCAGTAACACCTAAAGAGCCCCTTGAGGGAATGCTGAGAAGTAACAAATGTCTTCCAGGAGGAAAGCAGAGGCAACATTGTTTCCAGAAGTGGCAGTTCCCATCTGTGTGCATTTTCAAGAGTTTCAAAAATCTTGTGGCTCTTGGAGGCTTTAATCTAACACCTTATGTTGCGGACGAAGGCCAGACAAAGGCAAAGCCCAGTGAGTTCTCTAAAGTTTATTTCCAGTCATATGTTCCCCACAAACAAAAACGAAAGCAAAAAAAGTGCTTAGGCACAAACCCCTATCAAGAAAAAGAGGAAAGAGCTAAGCCTAAAAGAGCCCAGCACAGCGTGTGCATCTAGTAGATGTTCAATATTCAGATCCTTCCTCCTTTCTGGTGTAGGATCCACTGACCTACCAAGCATGGAAGAAGGGTTAGTTCTGCCTAAAGGAGAGCTGGGTCTTAGGATTCCCTGGATCACTGAAAGAAATCTGCTCCCCTGTCAGTAGTCCGGGGTCAAGAATTCACCTCACTCTCTGTCCACCACAAACAGCTAGGAAAATTCCCACCCCAAGTGGGAGGGAGATATTAGCACCCTGAAAATGAGAGAGGAATCCCCAGTCTCTTTAGGACTCGCTGTGTGAGTTGGTGCCTCTGGCTGACCATGCTGGAGAAGTTGCTCCCAACCACAGCTGTGGTCCCCTCCCCAGGTCCATCACAAGGCAAGTCTGGCGTTCAGAAAGCGACAGCATCATATGAACCCACTGCCCCATTGACCAGCTGTATCTCATGAGGCAAATCACTTTCCATGTCTTCATTAGTAAAATCAGAATTAGTACCTACTTCACTTGCCTAAGGTAAGGATTAAGTGTGACTATGCAGAAGTACATGTAACAGATGTTAACTCTTAACTATTTTTACTTGAAATTCAACCACTTGAGGTGTCTTCTTCCAAGTTAATATTGCCTCTTCCTCACACACACTTAAGATTTAACTTTCTCCTGACATATTTGATATTAAGGAACCAACCCCTCAGCGTAAATCAATATCCCCTCTGCTCACTGAGATAAATGCATATCTGATTGCCTCCTTTGGTAAGGCTAATCAGAAACTCAAAATAATGTAACCATTTGTTTCTTACCTACCTATGACCTGGAAGGCTCTGCTCTGCTTCAAGTTGTCCCGCCTTTTGCTTCAAGTTGTCCCACTTTTCTGGACTGAACCAACATACATTTTACACATATTGATTGATGTCTCAATCCTCCCTAAAACGTATAAAATCAAGCTGTGCTCCTACCACACTGGGCACATGTCAGGACTTCCTGAGGCTGTATCACAGGTGCACGGCATCAACCTTGGCAAAATAAACTTTCTAAATTGAGACCTGTCTCAGATTTTGGGGGTTCACACACAAGAAGAAAAATAAGAAGCTGCTGACAGATGTTACTTCATTAATACAAAAGAGTGGTAAAGAGCAATACTTCCAAAGCCCACTATAATTCAAGGGACTGACTGCAAAATGAAGAAAACTCAGAGTTTTAAACCAAACGGGAAAATGAAAATTGGAGGTGAGATAATCATTCTAGAAGGAAAAACAATGAAACATATAAACAAAAAAATAAAATTCTAAGGCCCCCCAACCATCTGAATGGACTTCCTCCTCAGCCAGGATACTCTTACAATTTAACCTGAGAGACTGGTTCAAGCCATGACGTTGGGGGGTCGGACATGCCTCATTATACGTCTCCTGCATTAAGGTCAACACAGACTTTAGGTCTGATGAGAAACATTTTGCAACCTATCCTCTCTGAAGCCTGCTACCTGAAGGCTTCCTCTGCAAATAAGAACTTTAGCTTCCACAATCCTTTCTTTCTTTCTTTCTTTCTTTTTTTTTTTTTTTTTTTTTGAGACAAAGTCTCACTTTGTCACCCAGGCTGGAGTGCAGTGGCATGATCTCCTCTCACTGCAACCTCCACCTCCCAGGTTCAAGCAATTCTCTGCCTCAGCCTCCCAAGTAGCTGGGATTACAGGCACCTACCATGACACCTGGCTAATTTTTTGTATTTTTAGTAGAGACAGCGTTTCACCATCTTGGCCAGGCTGGTCTTGAACTCCTAACCTCGTGATCCACCCACCTCGGCCTCCCAAAGTGCTGGGATTACAGGTGTGAACCACTCCGCCTGGTCCACAATCCCTTTTCTTAATCCAGACATTCCTTTCTATCAATCCCAGGTATTTAGATAAACTCAACCAATTGTCAACCAAAAAATTTTTAAATCTACCTATAAGCTGGAATCTACCGGCTGCTTCGAGTTGTCCCACCTTTGTGGATCAAACCAATGTATTTCTTAAATGTATTTGATTGAAGTCTCATGTCTCCCTAAAATGTACAAAACAAAACTGCCACCCCACCCACCTTGGGCACATGTTCTCAGGACCTCCTGAGAGCTGTGTTGTGGGCCATGGTCACTCATATCTGGCTCAGAATAAATCTCTTCAAATGTTTTACAGAGTGTGACTCTTTTTATCGACAGAAAAAGCAGAGCTAAGACAAAAAAAGGTCCAGCACTGAGGACATTTTCTGACTTTATCTCAGTGCATCAAGGTCATTTGAGGGCAGAGAAGGTCCCTAAAAAAAACCATAAATTAAACTAAACTACAGGTAACTGTTTTCTAAAACTAGCAAAAAATTCTTTTAAGTTATGAGATTCAATAAATTTAAGCAGTTTAGCTACAAGTAACGGTAGATAACTGAGTTGGAATATTAGATAGAGTGCTGACTGGAGAAGTCATTTAATACTCTACGTCTCAGCTCTGTCTTTGTGAAATGGAGATAATAATCGAATATATCTTATAGCACTACTGTGATGGGTAAATGTGATAATGAATTTATGGTATTTAGCTGGGTGTTTAACATTTAAAACTCAATACTTATCCAATTGTTGTTGTTGTTGTTGTCATCCTCTAACTTGTTAAGCAGAAAATAGAGGTCTTAGAAATGACATTGTCATGGAAAACGTGGGAGACAACTTCCATGACAAACGTGTATTATGTCAAATAGACTCTGCTTCGATGGTTAATTAGGGAAGAGGGAGAATAAGAGAAGCTGGTTAATGGGTACAAAAATACAGCTAGATAGAAGGAATAAGTTCTAGTAGTCAATAGTATAGTAGGGAAAATATAGTTAACAATAATATATTGTTATTTCAAAATAGCTAAAGAGAAGAATTGTAATATTCCCAACACAAAGAAGAGATAAATGTTTGAGGTGATGGTTATCCCAATTACCCTGATTTGATCATTACACATTGCATACAGGTATCAAAATATCATATGTGCCCCCAAAATCTATGATATATTAATAAATAAAGTATCTATTTAAACTCTGGTAAAAATGAAAATCTAATAACTGAAAAAAGCCTAAGCCAAATTTAACGCATTGAGAGACTATGAAAATAGAGCCAAAAAAAAAAAATTTTTTTTAATTTACAACTAAAAACAAAGATCACCACCACCCCAACTCCCCCACTCCCCTACCACTCAATGTGGAAATATCCCACATAGAAGACCCCTTAATAAGCTATAAAACACATCGTTTAATTCTCTACCAAGAGGAGACAATTAAATTGAAGATCCCTGAACCTAAAACCCCTACAGAGGCCTTTAGGACTGGGGACAGTAGGGTCAGGATCCCCAAAAGGAAAGCAAGTATTCTATGACCACACGGGACAGGCAGCTGCAGGCTTCTATGGACATCATTTGTCCTTAGTAATATAATTTTTTAATGTTGCAAATATATACAAGCATGACAAATGGGGGAGCACAAAATGACCATTAAGATTATAATACATGTGTGAATAACCCATCAGAATAGTCTCTGCAAATAAAGGGCCACATAAATGCTAATATTCCCACCTCTTACTGGTAATAATAACGTGTCATCTGGCTAAAACAGTTCCTTAAGTACTTCATGTTCTCTGCTGGAATCAAGTCATTAATCCCATTTATATAGTTAATGGGGAAACCATGAGTCTAAATTAAGGTCCTAAAGAAAAGTACTGAAATTAATGACAAAGGGGAATCATTTTTTTCTCTAGAACTATAACGTTGCTTTGCCAAATAGAACTTTTTGACCCTGAACTTTACCTTGATACTGAATAGCTCAGGAAAGAAACACTTAAAACACCTACATCAATAGTTTTGGAGTTGATCAACCCACACATGGCACAGTCACTCTAGTCCCCTAGTGACCACAGTCACTGGTCTCTTTCCTCAAGCATCCATATTCCAATTAGCCCCATGAGGGCTGAGTCAGCTTTTTCAGCCTGCCAGTGAACTAGGACAGCCACCTGCCATGCCACATCATACTCCCCCAAAGCTCTAGGTGGCGATGCATTGTCAGTCTGTGGCCTCTTCCACATGAGACACAGTAGCACATAGTGATATGTGATATGTTTTCTTGAGCTCCAGAGTCAGACAGACATCCCTGCTCTAACAGCATCTGAAGCTTCTGGGTCAGTTACCATCTCTCACGCTTGTTTCCCTTGTTTTTAAACTGGATGCAGAAGTACAAGGTATTCTGGGGATTATTTGCATAATTACTTATTACTATTAATAAATAAGTGACCAGAAGGAAAGAAGGAAGATGAGGGAAGGAAGGAGGATGAGGGGAGGAAGGAAGGGAGGAAGGAAGGAAGGAAGGAAGGAAGGAAGGAAGGAAGGAAGGAAGGAAGGAAGGAAGGAAGGAAGGGAGGGAGGGAGGGAGGGAGGGAGGGAGGGAGGGAGGGAGGGAGGAGGAAGGGAGGGAGGGAGGGGAGGGGAGGACTCCCTGAAGAGTCACTGCTTTATTCAAAACACCAATGACAGGACAGGCTGCAGGAACTCTTACCAGAGCCCAAAGTCTCTCATACTAGAGAGTCTGTCCTTGTTCTCTGTCACTGAGTGTTTCCGGAGCAAAGCCTGTCAACCTGAAAGGAGCAGCAGCCTCCTTCTTGGAGCCAGACCCGTGGCCCTTTGAACATCAGGGAGAGCATTAGGTTTTTCATGGGGTAGTGGGGTATACACTGTGAGCACATTTAAAGATTACAAGGAAAATGAGATGCTAAGTCCCTTTGTGGCTGTGCTTCCAACAGAGATCACGTCTGCCCAACCACTTCATTCCGCTCTACAATTACAAGCCTATTTAGATTGGGGGATTACAGCAAAGGAGCCTAACGCAGCTGAAATGACTGTTGTTAGCCATTCTTCCCACAGGCATCCTCTGGGGGAAGCGCTTGGGCACCAGCCTGGGTCCTGTGGGATTTTTTTTTTTTTTCTCAGCATCAAGAGGCAGCCACATTTAAAGGCAGCTCCTGTCCCAATTTTGTGCCCAGCATGTGGTGGAAGGGCAGCACCAAACGTTATCCCCAGAGATTCTCAGGCCCCAGGCTCACTGTGCCCATAAATGTAAAATAGGTGGCCTGGGTCCCTGCTCTGGGACCCTGTGCTGAAGGAAAGTAGAGCAGCCAGGCAAGTCATTGTCCAGGACTTGTACAGGTAGTTGACAGGCACGTGCAGGGCAGGAGAGGGCTCTCCCAACCCACAAGGGATGCCAGGCAATGGTTCAGCAGTCATCACATTGTCTCTCTAAAAGTGATAAATTGGCAGCCAGCACCAGGGAGTGGCCATTTCCTGATGGTCCATACCTGTTGCACTAAAGTGTTCATTGAATGCAGATGCCAGGGAGAAGCAACTGCCCAGGCCTGTGCACTAACAGACAAAATGGCAGAGTATGACCTTCCAGGGGCACGCCACCGGAAAAGGGCAGAAAGCCTCAGAGGAGAATACATACAAATTTCTAAACACACTGCGTGCGCTCGCTTCCCAAGGGTATGGGCAGCCCGCCCTAAGGGAAGAATCACGGGAAAGGGGTGCAAGTTGCTAGAGGTGGGCCAGCCTGTAAAGTCCCAGGATCGAGGTTAAACACCACACTTGTTCTTCAGGTCATCCACGTGGATCTCTTCCAAGTGTACTTTCCTTTCTTTCCCGCTCTAAAGCTTTTTAATAAATGTCCACTCCTGCTCTGATACTTGCTTCCATCTTTTTTTTTTCTGCCTTATGCCCCTCAGTCCAATTCTTTCTTCTGAGGAGGCAAGAATTGAGGTTGCTGCGGACCTGTACAGATTTGCCAACAGTAGCAGATACCTCCCACCAATAACAGGACAACACATGTAGAGAGTGAAAGAAAGCACTGGTAATAATACACTGAGCAAACAGGCATAGAATGTGACTACCCACAGTCGGTCATCCTAAGCAGAAGCCAGGCTGCTGGAGCAGGGAGTGATTTTAGAGGGGTTACATGCTGGGGAACCCTCACAAGGAGCAGGAAGTGGCCTCTGTGCTGGTTACCTTCTCCATTTAAACTATCTTCACTGTTTTTCAAAAGAAGGAAGAAAAGTAGGCAGGATGGAAGGAAGGAGGGATGAAGGAAGAGAAAGTAGGACGGTAGTAAGAAAAGGAAAGAAGAAAAGAAAGGATTTTAAAATAAAATATATCAAAACGATTAAAAGTAAAAAATACAGAAAAGTACAAAAATTTACTGAAAATATTACCAGCGTGGGGCAGAGGAGGTAGTGTCATCTTTTGCTGAAAATCATTTTTTCCACATTTCCACACTTGAAGAATAAATAGATAAATGGAAGGATGGGCAGAAAGACAAAATAATTTTAGGAAAAAAATTCTCATATTATGTACTTTTAATAAAAGGAGTTGAATTTAATTTTACATAGTACACACAAAAAGGAAACTGAAATGAAACTAAGGAAAATGTTAAGCTTCACCTAAATGCTTCTTCATTACAAAAAACATGAGTTCCTATTTCCAAACTCCCCAGTTCTCTACAACACTGTATACCCTAATCCCCTGTCTGACCTGACTCCAGTCCTCTGTTGGCCTAACTTGGATTAAAGAAAAGTCCATTTTCAGATCAAGAGGGCAGGCAGCTTTAGCAAAGAGTCTGGGGAGTATAAAGACAGTCCCTCTGCCCCTAAGAACTCTCCTATGATCCTGCTATGGGATTTTCCATTTCCACCTTCAGTCACTTGTGTGGTGGAAGGCTCCCGTTATGTTACTTGGGGAGGTGTCAGGGCTGTGGGTGTAGCTGTGTATCCGCCTTTCCTGAGGGGAGTACAGTCAGGAAACACAGGACTCAGAGCTGCAAGGGCAGACGCAGCCACACGCAGTCCCCACTCCTGCCATTTCTTTTCTGCAATGGCATCTCACACTAGCCTTTCTTATCCTTAAACTACTTTTTTTCATTTCTGCTTCAAAACACAGAACAATGATATTTAAGTTTCCTCCAGCCCTATTTTTGAGTAATAGTAAGCAAACATTTTAAATGTAAAATGCTTCTAATAACGTTGCCAGACTCAAAAAATCTCAAAAAAGCAAACACCCACAGAAATATTGCAATCTATGCTGATCTTAAAAGCAGAGCCAAACAGCTTATATTTTACAGATTCAAGAGAGATAGAATTTAATCTTAAATATGAGCATATAATTCTATTTTCATTTTACGGACATTTATGCTAATAAGAGCCTTTCTGAAATACAATCAGATCCCTTCTTCCTTGATTTTGGAAAGCTACTCCCTCAAGAAAGGGTTCCACAGCCCAAGTCAACCTGGTGGACGTCACCATCATCACACTCTTCCTCACCCAGTGAGAAGTTCCTTTGGAAGCAGCACCAGCACCCTCTTGCATTTCATTACCAAGACCTAGAAGATCCCTTGATTATCAGGGGATCTTGCTTCCTCCCTTGAAGAGGAAGCAGGTCTTTGAGGTCCAGGCTGAACTTGGCCCTGGGTAAGCACCATCCCCAGGAGATGTTGCAAATCTCCTCCCAGCTCCTGGACTTCTGAGAGCTGGGGCTGGGACCACTAGGGGCAGCAGGAGAGAAGGTCATCACTGAAGACTGTGGCTGAACATAATGTCACTGTTGCTTTGGGCACTCAGAAAGGTATCAGAAAGCCTCTGACCCACGTTATGGATGGACTTAAAATTAAGAAACAATTGCCTCTAATAACAAAGGTTAAGTAGCAGGGTGCTACCGTGCATCTGTTGTCATCTCTAATGAGACAGTTCATGCTAGCAGTTGCGGAGAGGAGTCTTTGTTGTCAGCTTAGACCTGAGGAAGAGAAGAGCAGTGCCGGAAAGCAGAGACAGGAAAGGGAATCAGCATTCCCCATGACACACCCTGGTCAACAAGGCCAGATACTGCTTCACAGATGATATTTTTAGTATTAAAATTGCCCTGGCCAGGCGCGGTGGCTCACACCTGTAATCCCAGCACTTTGGGAGGCCAAGGTGGGTGGATCACGAGGTCAGGAAATCGAGACCATCCTGGCGAACACGGTGAAACCCCGTCTCTACTAAAAATACAAAAAATTAGCTGGGTGTGGTGGCCGGCGCCTGTCGTCCCAGCTACTCCGGACGCTGAGGCAGGAGAATGGCGTGAACCCGGGAGGCGGAGCTTGCAGTGAGACAAGATCGTACCACTGCACTCCAGGCTGGGCGACAGAGCGAGATTCCGTCTCAAAAAGAAAAAAAAAAAAAATTTGCCGCATGGGTTATGTATTATTATCCTCATTTCACAGATGAGAAAACCAAAGCTCAGAAAGGTTAAGTCACTTGTCCAAGGTCACAAAGCCAGATGCAGAATGCAGAGCCAGGTCTCCCAGAGTTCTTTCTACTGCAAAGGGTGCCTCAAAAGATGCACATATCAGCCTCAGCTCTTTCTCTTACTGGCCGCTAGTATGGCCTTGTGCCTAGCAAGGAGTGGAAATAAGTCAAGGCCAGGCTGCACAGGGAATGGAGTGATTGGCTACATTCAAGGAGAGAAATGCAGTTGCCCTGGGGCCTCAGAGAAGCCTGTTTCAAACCTGGACTGATTTAGATTTGGCTGGAGACAGTCAGAGGACAGGGTGGTCACCTGCAGAGGAACATCTCTGGAGAGCACCTGACTATATAAGGCCTTTTTCCAAGGAGCCTTAGATGTGACACTCTCCTTCAGCTGGCCTGTTTTAGATGCCCCAACAGCAGGAGAAGGTTCCAGGTGACTTCCAAAGGTCTCTGTCCATCATAGACAAATCTGATCAAGCATGAAGGCAGGCAGTGCCTCAAGTCAAATCAGAAATACCTCTGGAATGAGAACTGAGGTTGATCGCTCTGACTGTAAGTCACTTAGGCAAGTCACATAACATCTCTGTCCCTCAGTGTCCTCAGCTGAAATGGGTTCTCTTCATTCATATCTCATGAGGATCCAGTGATAAAAATAGGATGGTGATTTAGGCCATTCTTGCATTGCTATAAAGAAATACTTGAGATTTAGTAATTTATAAGAAAAGAGGTTTAACTGGCTCATGGTTCTACAGGCTGTACAGGAAGCATAGCACTGGCATCTGCTTCTATGGA
Source organism: Chlorocebus sabaeus (assembly GCF_047675955.1). Taxonomy (NCBI): domain Eukaryota; kingdom Metazoa; phylum Chordata; class Mammalia; order Primates; family Cercopithecidae; genus Chlorocebus; species Chlorocebus sabaeus. The sequence continues at coordinate 112,161,477 of NC_132912.1, forward strand.
GGCCTTAGGAAGCTTCCAGACATGGTGAAAGGTGAAGGAGAGGTAAACATTTCATGTGACAGAAGCAGGAGCAGAAGAGAGAAGGTGCCACACGCTTTTAAACGACCAGATTTCATGTGAACTCAGAGCGAGAGCTCACTTGTCACCAAAGGAATGGCCCAAGCCATTCATAAGGGATCTGTCTCCATAATCAAAACCCCTACCACCAGGCCCCACCTCCAGCATTGGAGATTATATTTCAACATGAGATTTGGATGGGGACAAATATCTAGACTGTATCAGATGGAAATATGCTTTACAAAAAAAAATAAAAAATAAAAATAAAAATCTCAACACGCAAGAGATATACAACTGCAAGGAGAAAATGTACACGTCATAAGACTAAAACTAAAGGTAAAATATAATCAAAGAAAATATTTAAAAAACAAAATCATTAAAGGTCTATTCAACTTGATTTATATACCATGATATAATCTTCCTATATATTTTTAAAATGCAAACATTTATGAAAAGGTCAGAGGTCTTATTGGTGAGTTTGTAAGTTAACATCTTATTTAATGAGTATCTATATAAATATCAGGACTCACCCCAGACAAGCAGAATCAAAATCTCTGTGGGTGAAGCCCAGGAATCTGCACCTTCACACATTCTCCTGATGGAGTTTATCCAGGTAGTGGACAGAACCAACTCTGAGAAACCCTGCAGCAGGATCTTCTAATTACTTTTTTTTTTTTTTTTTTTTGAGGCGGAGTCTCGCTCTGTTGCCTAGGCTGGAGTGCAGTGGTGCGATCTCAGCTCACTGCAACCTCCACCTCCCAGGTTCATGCCATTCTCCTGCCTCAGCCTCCCGAGTAGCTGGTACTACAGGCGCCTGCCACCGTGCCCGGCTAGTTTTTTCTTATTTTTAGTAGAGACGGGGTTTTGCTGTGTTAGCCAGGATGGTCTCAATCTCCTGACCTCGTGATCCACCCGCCTCGTCCTCCCAAAGTGCTTGGATTACAGGCTTGAGCCACCGCGCCCGGCCTCTAATTACATTTTTATCCCAAGAGAAAGCATGGCACCTCAATGAATGAATGAGCTGAAGAAGAATGGATCAGACGCTGTTAGGCAAGTAGAACTGTTTAACTGAAGCTGCGGAAAAGCTTATCATTGCAGGGTAAGGACGCTGGTGCTGGTACTGGGACACACACAATTTATAAAAACTTGAGGAGACAAGTGGGGGACAGGAAACTAATCTAGCATTTACACAAGTTCACTCCTTCAACTCTCAGTAAGCCAAAACTATTTCACCTGAGGATGAAAGCACCCACACAAAAGACAGGTACACATATCTTTTGCTCATCTCCTGTCTTCTTTACCCCATTTCTCTATGCCCATATCAACCGCTAATTAATAAAATGACACAATGTTCCCTCCCATCTCCAGCTATAGCCAGGATTCTTAATATAGAAAGTAACCTGAATGCTTTCAAATAATCAGGTTGGAAATGAATTTTTTAATTTCATAAATTGATTAAAATTGAAAGACTTTGTTTAATCTTCTATCCCATGAGAAGCATCAAGCTGCCTGCAACAAAGACCACTTTTAGATTGAGTGCAGTGGCTCACGCCTGTAATCCCAACCCTTTGGGAGGCTGAGGTGGAAAATCACTTGAGCCCAGGAGTTTGAGGCTGTAATGCGCTATGACTGCACCACTGCACAACCTGGGCAACAGAGTGAAACCCTTTCAAGGGGTAAGCTGCATGCTTGCTGTGGTCATTAAAAACCCTAGAAGCTGGTAGGATAATAGGTCTGCCTGCACTTCTCCAAGCATGAATTTTCAGTCCTTTACTTAAAACTTGCTCCATGCATTGTAGTCACGGTGACTCTTTATACCTTCAAATGGTCTCCAAAAGCTGCACCCAACCAAGTCATTCACAGATAACAACATGTAACCAGTAGTAAAATGATATAGCTGGTCCTGACAAGGATTCCACCATTTCAACTTCCATCCTCCTGTTTCCTGTTTCATGCCTGTGTGCCCATGGCTAGAGTAAGGGGTGCTTTTTCAGACCTCAGCAGCTACTCTCATCCCTCCTTTGGAACACAACTGTCCATAATATGCCATTGGGGGTGGAGCCAAAATGGTCCACTAGAAACAGCAGCATTTGGTGGCTCCTATTGAAAAAAGAAAGCATAATAAGCATGTGAATCCTTCACCAGCAACCTGAAGGGGTGGCCTGCCCCTTCACACCTGTGGGCGTTTCTCGTTAGGTGGAACCTCTCATTCCAGTCTCTTGTTCCAAGTCTGTCACTTGAGAAAAGAAATGAGACACAGAGACAAAGTATAGAGAAAGAAAAAGTGTGCCCAGTGGACCGGCGCTGAGCATACAGAGGACCCACGTGGGCACCGGTCTCTGAGTTCCCTCAGTATTTATTGATCATTATCTTTATCATCTTAGAAAAAAGGGAAGTGGCAGGATAACAGGATCATGGTAGGGAGAAGGTCAGCAGTAAGACATATGAATAAAGATCTCTGTGACATGAATAAGTTTAAGGAAAAGTGCTGTGCCTTGATATGCATATGCAAACATCTCCATAAACCTTTTTAGTGCATAAAGAGCAGCATCACCGCTAGCACGTCCCACCTTTCGCCCTAAGGTGGTTTTCTCCTTTCTCAGTAAACAGAACATACGATCAGGTTTTACACCGAGATGTTCCATTGCCCAGGGACGGGCAGGAAACAGATGCTTTTCTCTATCTCAACTGCCAAGAGGCCTTCTTTCCTCTTATACTAGTCTTCCTCAGCACAGACCCTTCACGGGTGTCAGGCTGGGGTACGATCAGGTCTTTACCTTCCCACAAGGCCATATTTCAGACTATCACATGGGGAGAAACCTTGGACAATACCTAGCTTTCCTAGGCAGAGGTCCCTGCGACCTTTGGCAGTGTACGTGTCCCTGGGTACTTGAGATTAAGAGAATGGTGATGGCTTTTCACAAGCATACTGCCTTCAGGCACTTGTTTAACAAAGCACACCCTGCACAGCCCCAAATCCATTAAACCTTGAGTTACCACAGCACATGTCTCTTGTAAGGACAAGGTTGGGGGTAGGGTCACAGATTAACAGCATCTCAAATACAGAACAAAATGGAGTCTTTTATGTCTACTTCTTTCTATATAGACACAGTAACAGTCTGATCTCTCTTTCTTTTCCCCACAGCAACCAAGGTATCCAGGTTCTCTCACCAAAATTGACTAGAAGGCTGACGTGACCCACGGAGAGAAGGAAGAGCAGTGTGGTGGGCGGCCCACCTGAGAGCCACAGGGAAGGGGAACCCCCTCCCCCCAGCCAAGGGAGGCCGTGGGTGAGCGTGCTACCCAGCCCGGGAAACTGTGCTTTTCCCACGGAGCTGTGCAACCCACAGATCTGAAGATCCCACTTGCTAACCCACACCACCGGGCCTAGTATCCCAACCCCAGAACACGCAGATTCTTAGTCCCTCAGCTGGAATCTGCTTAAGCCTATGGAACTCCTATGGGAAAGGCAACCAGCACCACGGCTGCCTGCTTTCTAAGCCACGTGAGCTCCTTCGGGGAGGGGCCGCAACCAGCACTGGGATTCACAGCTGCCTAACACACTAAGCTCCCTGGGCGGGGGAAGGGCGGCACGCATTTCTATAGCTTCCGGCTGCGCTCTTCCCCTGCTGGAGCTAGGGAGACTGGATGGCTTGGTCTCAAAACTTGTCCCCACAGCCAACATACTGGTTCTGGCAGTCTGTGGCCTGAATACGTCTTCAGAGCTAACCTTGATCCATCCTTCCTCAGTGGGCAGGGCTTCCCTGCAGGATCTCCAAAACTCCAGCCAGAGGCTCAGGGACAGAATTCAGATCTCCCTGGACCTCAGCCCCTAGAGGGAGGTGTGGCCGCAGTCTCTGGGACCAGCAGCAGACTTCGCCTCTCCTCCTGATGGTTCTGAGGAATCCAGGCAGCCCAGATGAGTGGGTTTTCCCCCAGCGAAACACACCCTCTCCACCAAGGGACAAAGTGCTTTGTTAAATGGGTCCTTCTCCCTATGCCACCCAACTGGGTGAGACCCTCCAACAGAAGTTGTCAGACACCCTGTACAGGACCGATCCTACTAGCATCAGGTTGGTGCCTCTCAAGGTCAGAGGTCCCAGGAGAAGGAGCAGGCACCCATCTTTGCTGCTCTCTAGCCTCCCTGAGTGACATCTCAAGGCACAGGAGCAAATCAGATGAACAGGGCCTAAAGTGAACCCCCAGCAAACTGCAGCAACCCTACAGAAGAGGGAGCTGACTACTGAAAGAAAAACCAACAAGCAGAAAGCGACAACAGCATCAACAACAATAACAACGAAAAAAGGCCCCCACAAAAACCCCATCCAAGGGTCAGCAGCCTTGAAGATGGAAACTAGACAAATTCATGAAGATGAGAAAGAATCAACTAAAAAATGCTGAAAACCCAAAAGGTCAGAGTGCCCCTCCTCTTCCAAAGGATCACAATGTCTCTCCATCAAGGACATAGAACTGCACGGAGGATCAGATGGACAAATTGACAGAAGTAGGCTTCAGAAGATGGGTAATAAAAAACTATCATGAGCCAAAGGAGCATGTTCTAACCCAATGCAAAGAACCTAAGAACCTGGATAAAAGATTAGAGGAATTGCTAACTGGAATAACCAGTTTAGAGAGGAACATAAATGACCTGATGAAGCTAAAAAACACAGCACGAGAACTACGTGAAACATACACAAGTATCAACACTGAATCGACCAAGCAAAAGAAAGGATATCAGAGTCTGAAGACCACCTTACTGATATAAGACATGCAGACAAGAATAGAAAAGAAAGAATGAAAAGGAATGAACAAAACCTCCAAGAAATATGGGACTTCATAAAAAGACCAAACCTACAATTAATTGGAGTACCAGAAGGAGATGGGGAGAATGGAAACAAGCTGGAAAACACACTTCAGGATATTATCCAGGAGAACTTCCCCAGCCTAGGAAGGCAGGCCAACATGAAAATTCAGGAAATACAGAGAACACCATTAAGATGCTCCATGAGAAGAACAACCCCAAGACACATAATCATCAGATTCTCCAAGGTCAAAATGAAGGAGAAACTGTTAAGGGCAGCCAGAGAGAAAGGCCAAGTCACCTACAAAGGGAAGCCCATCAGACTAACAGTAGACCCCTCAGCAGAAACTCCACAAGCCAGAAGAGATTGGGGGTCAATATTCTACATTCTTAAAGAAAAGAATTTTCAACTCAGAATTTCATATACAGCCAAACTATGCTTCATAAGTGAAGGAGAAATAAAATCCTTTCCAGACGAGCAAAGTTGAGGGATTTTGTTACCACCAGACCTGCCCTGCAAGAGCTCCTGAAAGAAGCCCTAAATATGAAAAGGAAAAGTTGGTACCAGACACTGCAAAACACACCAAAATATAAAGACCAATGACACTATGAAGAAACTGCATCAACTAATGTGCAAAATAACCAAATAGCATCATAATGACAGGATGAAAAATTCACATATAACAAAACTAACCTTAAATGTAAATGGGCTAAATGCCCCAATTAAAAGACACAGATTGGCAAATTGGATAGTCAAGACCCATCAGGGTGCTGTATTCAGGAGACCCATCTTACATACAAAGGCACAAACCAGCTCAAAATAAAGAGGTGAAGGAAAATTTACCAAGCAAATGGAAAAAAAAAAAAAAAAAAAAAAAAAAAAAAAAAAAACAGGGGTTGCAATCCTAGTCTCTGACAAAACAGTCTTTAAACCAACAAAGATCGAAAAAAGGCAAAGAAGGGCATCATATAATGGTAAAAGGAACAATTCAATAAGAAGAACTAACTATTCTAATATATATGCAACCAATACAGGTGCACCCAGATTCATAAAACAAGTTCTTAGAGACCTAAGAACTCCCACACAATAATAATGGGAGAATTTAATACCCCACTGACAGTATTAGACAGATCAATGATTCAGAAAATTAACAAAGATATTCAGAACTTGAACTCAGCTCTGGATCAAGTGGATCTAGTAGATGTCTACAGAACTCTGTACTGCAAAACAACAGAATATACATTCTTCTCAGTGCTGCATGTCATTTATTCTAAAATTGACCACATTATAGGAGGTAAAATACTCCTCAGCAAATGCAAAAGAACAGAAACCATAACGAACAGTCTCTCAGACCACAGTGCAATCAAATTGGAACTCAGGATTAAGAAATTCACTAAAAAAACACACAATTTCATGGAAATTGAACAGCTTGCTCCTCAATGACTTCTGGGTAAATAATAAAATTCAGGTAGAAATGAAGAAGTTCTTTGAAACCAATCAGAACAAAGAGACAATGTACCAGAATCTCTGGGACACAGCTAAAGCAGTGTAAAAAGGGAGATTTATAGCACTAAATGCCCACATGAGAAAGCTAGAAAGGTCTCAAAACAACAATCTAACATTACAGTGAAAAGAGCAAGAGAAGCAAGAGCAAACTAATCCAAAAGCTAACAGAAGACAATAAATAACTAAGATCAGAGAAGAACTGAAGAAGATAGAGACATGAAAAACCCTCCAAAAAAACAACAAATCCAGGAGCTGGGTTTTTTTTAAAAAAATAGCAAAATAGATAGACCACTAGCTAGACTAACAAAGAAGAATCAAATAGACACAATAAAAAAAGATAAAAGGAATATCACCATTGACCCCACAGAAATATAAACTACCATCAGAGAATACTATAAACACCTTTGCACAAATAAACTGGAAAATCCAGTTTATTGTGGATTATATATGATTATATATTCAGAAATGTATACACTACTGAACACATACGCCCCACCAAGACTAAACCAGGGAGAAGTTGAATCCCTAAATAGAAAAATAACAAGCTCTGGAATTGAGGCAGTAATTATTAGGCTACCAACCAAAAAAAAGCCCAGGACAGAATGGATTCATAGCTGAATTCTACCAGAAATACAAAGAGGAGCTGGTACCATTCCTTCTGAAATTATTCCAAACAATTGAAAAGGAGGGACTTCTCCCTAACTCATTTTGTGAAGCCAGCAGCATCCTGATACCCAAACCAGGAAGAGACACGACAAAAAAAGAAAACTTTCAGGTCAATATCCCTGATGAACATACATGTGAAAATCCTCTATGAAATACTGGCAAACTTATTCCAGCAGCACATCAAAAAGCTTATCCACCACGATCAAGTCAGTTTTATTCCTGGGATGTAGGGCTGGTTCAATAAATGTAAACCAATAAATGTAATCCATCACATAAACAAAGTCAAAGAAAAAAATCACATGATTATCTCAATAGATGCAGAAAAGGCCTTCAATAAAATTCAACATCCCTTCATGTTAAAAACTCTCAACAAACTAGGTATTGATGGAACATATCTCAAAATAATAAGAGCTATTTATGACAAACCCACAGCCAATATAATATTGAATGGGCAAAATCTGGAAGCATTCCTTTTTGAAAACTGGTACAAGACAAGGATGCCCTCTCGCACCACTCCTATCCAACATAGTATTGGAAGTTCTGGCCAGGGCAATCAGGCAAGAGAAAGAAATAAAGTGTATTCAAATAGGAATACAGGAAGTCAAGTTGTCTCTCTTTGCAGAGGGCATGATTTTATATTTAGAAAACCCCATCATCTCAGCCCAAGTTGAGATGATAAGTTGCTTATCTTCAACTGATAAGCAACTTCAGCAAAGTCTCAGGATACAAAAGAAATGTGCAAAAATCACAAGCATTCCTTTACACCAACAATAGACAAGCAGAGAGCCAAATCATGAATGAATTCCCATTCACAATTGCTACAAAGAGAATAAAGTACCTAGGAATACAGCTAACAAGAGATGTGAAGGACTTCTTCAAGGAGAACTACAAACCACTGCTCAAGGAAATAGTAGAGGACACAAACAAATAGAAAAACATTCCATCTTCATGAATAGGAAGAATCTATTTCATGAAAATGGCCATACTGCCCAGAGTAATTTATAGATTCAATGCTATTCCCATCAAACTACCATTGACATCCTTCCCATAGTTAGAAAAAACTACTTTAAATTTCATATGAAATCAAAGAAGACCCCATATAGCCAAGACAATCCTAAGCAAGAAGAACAAAGCTGGAGGCATCATGCTACCTGACTTAAACTACACTACAATGTTACAGTAACCAAAACAGCATAGTACTGGTGCCAAAACAGATATGTAGACCAATGGAGCAGAACAGAGACCTCAGAAATAACACCACACATCTACAACCACCTGATCTTCAACAAGCCTGACAAAAACACGCAATGGGGAAAGGATCTCCTATTCATTAAACGGTGCTGGGAAAACTGGCTAGCCATATGCAGAAAACTGAAACTGGACCCCTTTCCTTACACCTTATGCAAAAATTAACTCAAGATGGATGAAAGACTTAAATGTCAGACCTAAAACCATAAAAACCCTATAAGAAAACCTAGGCAATACCATTCGGGACACAGGCACGGGCAAATACTTCATGATGAAAATGCCAAAAGTAATTGCAACGAAAGCCAAAATTCACAGGTTGGATTTAATTAAACTAATGAGCTTCTGCACAGCAAAAGAAACTATCATCAGAGTGATCAGGCAACCTACAGAATAGGAGAAAATTTTTGCAATCTGACAAGGCTCTAATATCCAGAATTTACAAGGAACTTAAACATATTTAAAAGAAAAATCAAACAACCCCATCAAAGAGTGGGCAAAGGATATGAACAGACACTTCTCAAAAGAAGACATTTACATAGCCAACAAACATGTGAGAAAAAGCTCAACATCACTGATCATCAGAGAAATGCAAATCAAAACCACAATGAGATACCATCTCACACCAGTCAGAATGGTGATTATTAAAAAGTCAGGAAACAATAGATGCTGGTAAGGCTGTGGAGAAATAAGAATGCCTTTACGCGTTGGTAGGAATGTAAATTAGTTCAACCATTGTGGAAGAAAATATGGCAATTCCTCAAGGATCTAGAACCAGAAATAGTATTTGACCCAGCATCCCATTACTGGGTATATACACAAAGGATTATAAATTATTCTACTATAAAGACACATGTACACATATATTTATTGCAGCACTATTAACAAGAGCAAAGACATGGAACCAACCCAAATGTCCTTCAATGATAGATTGGATAAAGAAAATTCGGTACATATACACCATGGAATACTATGCAGCCATAAAAAGGAACGAGATCATGTCCTTTGCAGGGACACGGATGAAGTTGCTGTGAGCCGAGATTGCACCATTGCACTCTAGTCTGGGTGACAGACTGGTCTCAAAAACAAAAGCCCAACAACATATAATGAATACACATTCAAATTTGGAACGTACCTGGAAATACATGAAAGAGCCACCAAATAGCTACTGAGCCTCTCCAAACCTGGGTGCTCCAATGAGAGCCCATTAGTGTTCCTTATGGTGTTTCAAGTGACCTCTGAAAGCTCTGGCTCTGTGTCCCCTGTCCTCTTCCCTCTCAGCTTTTTTCTCCTGTACCTCAACACAGAGACAGAGAACCTTTTCTCTTCTTTGGTTTAGTTGAGCTCACAAGCCACAAAAGATCCATTTCTGTACTTTTAAGGCTGCAGAGAATTCTCCCACATAGTCTCACAGTTTCCAAACTCAAATAACAAACTCAATGACAGTTCTAAATTCCTTTTCACAAGTCCCTATGTGAAGGAAAGTGACACCTCTTCATATCACAGACCAGAAGCTATGTTGTTGAGCCTTGAGTTTTCTTAGTCAAATAAGTAAATTAAATTCTAACTGTAGCTCTAAGTTATGGAGGGAGAGGAAGATCAAAATCATGTCATTTGATTTCAACGTCTTTTAAATGCAGTTCAAAGACCACCATATCAGAATCACCTGTAGGATGTTGAGACTCCCTGATCTAACTATTGGAGGTGATTAATAATGAGAATCTCAGGAGATAGGTAATAGAAACTGTGATCCATAAATCCTTTCCTGCCACCAAAAGACATACACAATTATCTTTGAGGAAGATATCTCTATCAGCTCAATTGTGAGCTGGATAAACCCAGTCCCAAAACTCTTTCTGCCTTGCAAATGTGCACCGTAGAGAGGGGCTTCCCCCCACGACCCTCTCTTCTTTTGGGCTTTCCTGCTTCCTAGATGGATTCATGTGGTTGAACTTATTTTTCTGACAGATTTCCTTGTCCTTAACTATAAATCAATGCCTCTAGGTCAAATTGACTTTGATGATACAGTATGCATGGAAAAGAGAAAAAACATCTCTAGACACTAAACTTTATTGCACTATCTTGTTTTTAATTTTTTTTTATTTTAAATTGGCAGGTAGTGAAGCTCTCAATAGCTTATCCATTTGTTTAAGACCATTAAAAGAGAAAAAATGGCCAATATTAAATCCTGGGCATAAATATGACAAAAAAATAGATGAATGCTGACACTCATTTATAATATTGTAGTATTCTGTATAATGTAAGTTTTTCAATCTTAAGCAGGAGGCATTTGATGACTCTAATAGTGTTCTCTTTATACCTTTTTCTCCCTTTCTATTTCAAAATTGTTGATTTTTTAAAATCCCAGGCTTTCTTATAGTTGCATTGCAACACAATTCTCTAAGTTTCAAAGTCAGGATCCACTTGGATGATACTTGGTTCACTGTATGGGCACTCACAGCTGGTGGCAAGCAGGGCTGTCAAAGACTGGGGGAAGAAAAGCATTGGAATATCTGCTCCCTGCTCTCTGCAGAAAGTCTCCACCACAGATATACATGCAAAAGGTAGTGCTTTGACTGTAACTCTCTAAGGATTTGTCTTAATGATAATAATCTCTTATATATCACAGCATAAAAATTAAGACATTTCTAGTCACATACAACTAAATCTCACTTCCATCACTCCATAGTTGTGAAATCTGGGGCACTTACCTGACTTCGTGAGCTTCAGTTTCTTCATCTATAGACTATAAGTGACACCAATACCCACCTCACAGAATCCTGGTGAACATAAAACAACATAAGGCTTGTGTTTAGCAGAAAGCCTGGCACAGACCCTGTAGTCTGTAAATGGTGGTTACAGCCATGCAGCTGTCTGTGTTCTCCTTCTTCTTCTTCTCACTGCCTCTTGCCATTGTGTAAACAAAGATTCTTTGGCTCCATAGGTAACCCAGACCAAAGGCAGAGAGAATCCTGTTGTTTGACAGTTCAAAATCCACCTGAGACTCCCCCTGTGGTCCATAACTAGCTTCCTGACATTCCAGGGTCTCCTCTTCTCACCTCTCCACCCAGTGGACACCTGCATTGGCTTTTTAACTCATCTTTAATTCTATCACTTAGTGATCCCCCATGCTAAAAGTTCATTTAGAAAATAATAGTGTTTAATAATTATTTATCACACATGAAGTATAAAGACTGAAGTATAAAGTTTCATGAAGAAACTTTAAAGCTACCAACTTAGAAGTAATGATCTGTTTGACAACACTGAAGAATAATGTAAGTCTTTTTCAAAGGGTCAAGGGAGAAAAAAATGATAATATGAGAAAAAAGATATAAGGGATTTGTTTGAGGGATGAAAACACGAGGAGGACTTGTGAATTTAAAAGTGACTGCAGCCTTTTGATCAGTATTTCTAGGAAAATACAGACATGTACAGACTTTGTTGGTGTACGTTACAGGATCTATAAAACACAGTCTCTACATAAAATGTTCTCTGATTTCATTTGGATAGAGCTGTACTTATTAATTATAATATCAGGTAAATACCATATTTCTAAAACATGGTACCGATAATGATACTTCATTTCAAAAAGCATTGGAAAAGCTTTCACATATGAGGTAAGCCGTGCTCCTCTCTATACACAAGAGTCTACAAACCGTTCCAATAATAATTCATAATGGCATTATTCATACTAGCCCAAAATTAGAGACAACCCAAATCAGCAGTCCATCAATTGGCAAATGGATAAACCAAATGTGGTATATTTAGCAATAGAAGGAAAAAGATACAGATGAATCCTACAACAGGGATGAACCTCCAAAACACTACGTTAAGTGAAAGAAGTGAGACACAAAAGAGCAAACACTCCATTTGTGTATTGTATTTATATGAAATATCCAGAAAAGGCAAATCTACAGAGATCTGTAAATTAGTGGCTGTCTGGAGGTGGGAATGGCAATGAGTATTAATTGCAACTTAACACAAGAAATCTTATTGGGATGATATAAATATTCTAGACCTTACTTTGATTGTGGTAATGATTGCATGACTAGGTAAATTTAATAAAGGTCATGGAATTGTATACTTTATGGAATGTAAATTATACCTCAATAAAGTTTTTTTGGAAAAAAAATAATATCTTTTATCAATATATCCCTATGGCTTGGGACAGGTTGTGTCTTGAAAGACAACATATTAATAAAACAAAACTTACCAGACTTCAGTCACTGACATCAGAAGGTTCCATAATTATTAGTTTCTGGGCATCTATGACTTGATTCTGACATCGTCTTCTCCATCTGCTGATCAACGTTCCACAGAAAAATTCATCCTCTTGTGTATACAAATCTGCCCAGCACCTCTTTTTCTCTTCTTCGCTTCCTCTCTAACAACATTCCAAATCACGTTTTTGTACACCCTGACAAATAGCCCTAGGGTTTCATGACACCAAAAAGAGATCTGGAAATTTAGTGTATGTACATTTCAAAGAGATCAAAATATAAAGCTGCTCACATATTCATTGCTCTCTTCTCCTAAATCTATTAATTCTCATCCCCAGTGTGATTTTCAATGTCAGATTTATTTTAAATCACTTGCTTTCCCTCTAGGGTTTCCCTATTTCAACAGATGTTGCCCTCCATTTCTGTTTAATACCCTCCTTTGCACCTTGCTATTTCTAAGATGATGAGCTCATCGATAACATGGCATAAAGTCAAATGTGGTCCCCTCTTTCACTGAATAGTGCGAAGGTTGAAGTCCCATCTACATCACTCTAAAGGTGCCCCAGACACTCTCTGTGACTTAAAGGGCACTGCTCCTTTCCTCCGGGAATGTCTTTCCAGCTATAGTAAATAAAAGAAAATCAATATGAGTGTCTATGCTCATCTTTTGAAGTCAAAGCATTTAAAGGAAGCTGTCATCAGTGCTGTCCGCAGCCCTCATGGGTAAAGGAGGTACATTCATAGATCAGAACCAGCTGGAGGCCCATGAATAAGGTCATGCAGTTCTCCACACTTCCTTCCTGACCCCATCATGTCAGTGAGCAACTTCAGGAGACACAGATGATAGTGGTCACGTCAAACAACTGCTCTTCTCAACCTTACCTAATGGGACAGTGGAGCATCATTGCCTTTGTCATGGTTTTGCCTTTTTAGATGAAGTACTAAATCAAATAGGAAGAGCCAAAGCCACCAGTTGCTGATTTTTTTGATACTACAACACTGTTAGAGTCCAGCGCTTGACAGGCGCTGGGGTAGGTCTCAGCCATCTTCACTGCCATTTACTAGGCCCCCCATCCCCAAACACCTAGATACACACATGCACGCACCTGGATTCCAAAGATCCAGGACAAGGAGCCCTCACTGCAATGAGGACAACAGCCCCATGGCTCTCCACACAACCTCCATGGTAAACTTTGAAAACAGATGTGTCGTTCCAGCTTCCCTGACTCAGTCTGAAGTCAAACCTTCATGCTGTGCGCTGCGCACTTCTCGTGATCTGTCTACTAGCTCTCGGACCAGGGTAACTTCTGACAGTATTGAGAAAGAGCAACAAAAGTGAGTGATTTGTTACCTTCCTACATGGCTACATCCTGAGAGATTTGTACTGGAAAGTGTTAAGTAGGCCATCAAGCATTAAGTCCCCATTAGTCTCTCCTCCTGTAGCCTATGTGTGTTCCTTATTCATATTCAGGATAAGCCTAATATATTTTTCTAACTTGAATTTTCCCTAACATGTAGAAAATGAGCAACAACTCTGGGACTGAAATAAAACTTAATTCACATCTAAAAGAAGCATAATTTCTTCCTCCAGAAAATGCATAATTTTCACTCTGATAATTCTAGCGTTTGATTTTTTTTTTTTTTTTTTTTTTTTTTTGCACCTTTTATCCCAATATCTTAATTTTTAAACCAGCCTGGCCCAGAGAAGCACATGACATGAAAGCAAAGCAAGCTCCTTATGGACCTAAGCAATCAACATGCTGTAGCCCCCACGCTGACCGCCCCACTACCCCCCAACTCCTGCCCTCGCCCCTTGCTGCTGAGTGCAATTATGCTCCCTGCTCCCAGCTCATTTGTGTCCAGTCCCATAAGCTCCCAGGTGTATAGTTTCTTCTTCTGAAAGTGCCTCAGTCTGCCTCAGAGAAACATAGATATTTTTGTATACCTGGTGAGAAAGTGGGTTAGAAAGAGAATTCCTGGAAGAGAACTCACAGATAGCACAGATCAGGCTATCACAAAGCCCTAAGAATCCAGGCTACAAGGGCCAGTGCCCAGTGGCAGACTTTGAGCTTTGGGACAAGATTGGGTCCTTCTGAGGAAGCCACAGTAGTAACACCTGAATCAGCAGGGCCCAGGGAGCACTATATGGCATCTACGCAGGTCCATTCATGAGCACACGAGACTATCCTTGGGGAAACCAAAAATAGTTCAGAGCACCATCAGCATAATTAGGTCTGATGGGAGAAGCAGGGACAGGGGACAGTGATATGTGTGATTGTGATCCAACTCAACCTGTAGGATGCTATATCTTGGGGAAGTCAGGTTTGCATTTGGGATAAAGCCGTTGGACCTAGTTCTATAATTCTTAAGCCAGCCAGCATCACAGAGTCTCTTAAGCAGTGTAAAACTGCAAATATCCAATACCAACAGTCAAAAAAAAATTCTGATTCAATAGGTTCAGATTAGGTATCTGTATTCTTATCAAGTTTCACAGGTGATTCTTACAGACAGCTAGGGCTTAGACCTATTGAACTAATGTTTTTGTGTGTTTTTGTTTGTTTGTTTTGCAAATTTTTATTTGCTATTTGCCTATTTGTTTATCCATTTTAAATTGTTTTCAATGATCCGTTTTCTACATTCAGAGTACATCATGGTTTACCTCTAACTTTGAATCTTATATCATTTTTGGAAAGTGCCTTGAAAGGCTGAAAGCCCACTGTGTGAAAGTTCATGACCTTGACTATCCCTATGTAAGGAAAACCCCTTAAGGTAAATACAGACACACTATTTCCCTCGTTAAATGTGTCTCATTTCTTACCACCATGAATGGTATCTCTGTATATGAATTTATTTTTATTCTTCACTATTCCCAAACATTTAAACAATCCCACTCAGTGACTAATTTTAGACAGAATTCTCAAAAGAAGATAAACAAGAACATATCGAGTAATGAAATCCTACTGTGGCCAAATTAATTGGTGGATATCTGTCAATGCTTGGTTCTGATGTCCAGCCCCATACTCTCCTTACAGTCAATCCCATAGAATTCATCAGAAGAAGACTTCAATGAACGGGAGCCAAGTTAAGGAAACGGGAGATCTGAACCTTGCCTTATTCAGAGAAAAATCAATGCAAAGAGAGAAAAGGAAAGAAAGAAAAGAAATAAAGACTAGAGCATAAATAAACATAATGGAAAATATAAAAACAATGGAGAAACCAACAAAGCTAAAAATTGGTTCACTGACAAGGTCAACAAAACTGACAAACTAAGCTAGACTGACCAAGAAAAAAGGAAAGAAGATTCAAATTATAAAATTCAGGAATAAAGAGGGGACACAACACTACTACTGATCTTATGGAAATAAAAAGTATCACAAGAAAATACTATATACAGCAGTGTGTCAAGAAACCAAATAACTTACATAGAATGGACAAATTTTTAGAAAGATGTAAATTACTAAATCTGACTCAGGAAGAATTAGAACATCTGTAGTGATCTATAACAAGAGATGAAATTAGTAATTTAAGAACTTCCCATAAAGTAAAATTCAGGCCTGGATGGCTTCATAAATGAATTATTATCAAATGTCCAGATGAATTAATACTAATCCTTTGCAAACTTTTCCACAAAATAGAAGATGAAGAAACACTTCTCAACTCATTCTGTGAGGCCCATATTATCCTATTATTATTCTGATACCAATGCTAACCCAAGCCATCACAAGAAGAAAACATAAAAACCAATATAGATTCAAAAACTCTCAACAAAGTACTAGAAAAATAAATGCAGCAAAATTTAAAAAGGATTATTCATTATGACCACATGGGAATTATCTCAAGTAATGCATGATTTGTTTAACATATGAAAGTGAATCGATATATGACACAACATTAATGGAATAGAGGACAGAAACCACATGATCATATCAATTGATACAAATTTATTTTATAAAATCCAATACCATCTCCTGAGCATTATATTCAGTAACCTAAGAACAAAGGAGAACTTCGTTAATCTGAAAAGGGGCATCTATGTGAACAGTGAACATCATATTTAATGGTGAATGACTTAATGCTTTCCCCCTGAATTAGGAACCATTCAAGAATGTCCTCTTTATCAATTCTATTTAACCTTGTACTGGAGGTTCTACAAGGGAAATTTGGCAATAAAAAAAAAAAAAGGCATCCAGATTACAAAGAGAAAAGTAAAACTATATTTGCATATGATATGTATATCACAGAAAATCAATTTAAATACTGTTAGTAGTACTAGTAATAAAATAAGTACTAATAAAAGCTAATTAATAGTAATAAACTAATAGGTCCAGTAAGTCTGCATAATACAAGGTTAATATGGAAATATCAATTTGATTTGTACACACTAGCAATGAATATTTTGAAAATAAATTTTTTTAAAATTCCATTTACAACAGTATCAAAAAAATAAAATTACTTAGGTACAAACTGAACAAAAGCCATGAAAGACTTATACACTGAACATTATAAAGTATTATTGGAATAAATTAAAGAAGAACTAAATAAGTGGAAGACATTCCATTTTTATGGATTAGAAGGCTTAATACTGTTAATATGACAATACTTCCCAAATTGATCTAGATTCAAAACAATCCCTATCAAAATTCCAGTTGCCCTTTTTGCAGAAATGGATAAGCTTGTATAATATTGATAGAGAAATAAAAACAATACCTTATAGCCAAAACAATCTTGAAAAAGAACAGAACTGGAAGACTGACATATCTCAATTTCAAAAACTATAATCTGATTAAGACAGTATAGTACTGTCATAAAATAGACATCCAGATCAATGGCATCAAATGGAAGGATCCAGAAATAGACTAATACATTTAGTATTAGTCTATTGTTCAACTGTTTTTTAACAAGGATGCCCAGACAATTCAATGGAGAATCAATAATCTTTTTAATAAATGGTGCTGGTAAGGCTGGATTTGTCTCATTAAAAGGAATAAAATTGAACCCCTACTCACACCATAATCAAAATTTAATTCAATGACTTTTGTTAAAAAGTAAAAAACTTACAGATGTTGGCAAGGTTGTGGAGAAAAGGGAACACTTATACGCTGTTGGTAGAAATGTAAATTAGTTCAGTCACTGTGGAAAGCAGTTTGGAGATTTCTCAAAGAACTAAGAGTTAAACTAACATGCAACCCAATAATCCAACTACTGGGTATATATGCAAAGAAAAGTAAATTGTTCTACCAAAAAGACACACGAACCCATATATTCATCACAGCATTATTCACAATAGTGAAGACACGGAATCAACCTAGGTGCCCATCAATGGTGGGTTGGATAAATAAAAGGTGGTACATATACACTATGGGAATTCTACACAGCTATAGAAAATAAAGAAGTCAAGTTCTTCACAGCTACATGGATGTAGCTAGAAACCATTGTCCTAAGTGAACTGACACAGGAACAAAAAACCAAATACCACATGTTCTCACTTATAAGTGGGAGCTAATATTGGGTATGCATGATCATAAAAATGGGAATAGTAGACACTGGGGAATACAAAAGTGGGGAAAGAAAGAGTGGAATAAGGATTGAAAAAAATTACCTATTGGGTACTATGCTCACTACCTCGGTGATAGATTCATTTGTATTCCAGACTTCGGCATCACACAATACACCTTTGTAACAAACCTGCATATGTATCCCCTAAGTCTAAAATAAAGGTTGAAAAAAGAAAAAATTAGTACATAAAAACAGTTCAGAGGCCTAAATGTAAGAAATAAAACCAGAAAACTCTTAGATGAAAACATAGGAGTAAATCTTCATTGGGCAATGGTTTCTTACATATGATGCCAAAAGCAAAGCAACAAAAGAAAAAAAAAGTTATATTGGAGTATGTCAAAATTGAAATGTTTTGTGCCACAAACAATACCATCATGAAAGTGAAAATACTCGCCACAGAACGGGATAAAATATTTTCACATCATATATCAAATAAGGAAATTGTTTTCAGAATATGTGAAGAACACTTAATCATAAAAAAGCAAATTAAATAATGAGTGAATAATTTTAACACATGTTGTTCCAAAGAATATATACAAGTGGTTAATAAGCAAATACAAAGAATCTCAACATCATTAGTCATTAGAGAAATACAAATCAAAACCACAATAAGATGCCAGTTTAGATCTAGTAGAATACTATAATAAAAAAGAAAGATAGTAAGAAGTGCTAACAAGGGTATACAGAAGTTCGCACCCCCATGAACTACTGGTGGAAATGCAGAATAGTGCAGCTATTCTGGAAAAATGTTTGACAGTTTCTCAAAATGCCAAACATAGAGTTACCATATGATTCAGCAACTTCACTCTCATGTATACACCCAAAAGAAATGAAAACATACCCACACAAAAACTTCTACATGCACGTTCGCAGCATATTTATTCCTTATATCCAGAAAACGGAAAAACCCAAATATTCCTCAACTGATGAATGGATAAACAAAATGTGGATTATCCATAAAATAGAGTATGATGTTGCAATAAAAGGGAATAAAGTACTGATATATGCTACAATATAAATAAACCTTAAAAACACCGTGCCAAGTTAAAGAAGTAAAAGAAGCCAGTCACAAAAAGCGTATTCTGCAGTTCCATTTATGTGCAATATGAATAGGCGTATTTTAGAGACGTAAATTAGATTAGTGGTTGCTTAAGGATTGAGGTGTTTTTATAGGAGAGAATGGGGATTGATTACTAATGAATATGGAATTTCTTGTAGACGAAACAAAAATATTCTAAACTTACATCGTGTGATGGTTACAGTCTTGTTAATAAGGCAAAAAGCAGTAAATTGTATACTCAAAGTGGGCAAATTATATAGAATGTGAATTATATTTCAATAAAGCTGTTGAGGAAAAAGATTCAATGTGCCATATATCTTAGAATGGTTTTGTTCCACGAAAGGGCATTCATAGCCTTTATTCATTATTATGGTTATGCTATTGCAATTGTGATTTTTTCACACAATCACAAAGCAAATACAATCATAAAGCCATGACAGTTTCTGTTTCATAATATTTGAAGCTTGATTTAATGTACTTTTGACAGTTCAAACCTATTTGCCAAAGTTACTGCTACTGAAATAAAAAAGAGAAAAAAAGGGAAAAAAAAATTTGCTAAACAAGGTTTTTGGGAAAAAAAAAAATGGCAATTTGTTTTCACTCCTTCAGTCCAGGGGATCTGACTCGGTGAGTTTTCTGAGCTGGAAGTTCTTCTATTCTAACTTGTATTCTGCTGCATGTGCCAGGATTCATGCCAAATATTTTATGTAGTATTTCTAGAAGGTACACATTAAAATTTAGTTCCATGAAAAAAGACATTTACTGTCTTACGCAGTTCTTTAAAAAAAAAATTACCAACACCCTGTTTGATACTATATTTAAGTCAATATGGCGATGTACTTGTTTTGGAATCTCGTTTTTATATTTTTGGTGAACTACTGCATTTGTTTCCATTCTGGATCAGTAAATGGCCAACGCCATCAGGAAGGAAGAATAATACATTACAGCTAAAATAAATACTATATCCATGAGCCTGGAAAACAACCAGGGTTGGTAAATGAAAGAGACTGGATTACAGATGACAGAATCTGCAGGTTATACAAATTGGTGTATATGGAGAAAACGGGAGAAGTGAGATAGGGTAGATGGGGAAAAAGTAACTGGGCAGAAACAACGTCCACGAGCAACCAAATCAAGACACTACTACTGAGCACTTGAAGAGAGCAAAGGTCAAAATCCTGGGCTCATCTACTTCCCGTCACCGATTCTATTCTAATTTTGACCTTATATACAGAGGCATAGGGTGACTGCAAACCTAGATGAAATCTTGTTCCCACATTAAATTGTCTCAGTAACAGCATTTGCAAGGATGGAGTATTTGGTTTCTTTGACCTCCCCTTCCTTCAGTGACAACCCTCCAAGAATTACAGAGGCCAGTGGGTGGTTGAAGAACCACTACATGTGACCCACTTAATGACTGATAAATAGATACATAGAAATGAATGAATGAATGAATGATAACTGGGGTGTCAATCCAAAACACTGAGACAACTTTGAACGATTTTTTTTATTAGATGTTGACAATTGTTACATAATCCCCATTTTAAAAGTTGCTTCATTTCCAAAGTCAAGTTTGGGGCAAAACCAAATTGTACTTACATTAATTCAGCTTCTCTAGAAGCAGACACCAAGACATGGATTTGTATACCAGTGATTTATTAATGAGAGTTATCTGGAGAAATTGGTAAAGCAGTGGAATTTGCAGGAAAAGGAGGAAGAGAAGGCCACATGAGGATACAATTCAAGGTGAAGTCCCAGTCTCAGCATGATCCGTAGGGAGCTCTGGAGATAACTCCACTGTTGTTTATCACAGTTTAAGAGGTGTCCCAACTTGAGGCACAGGTGTTGGGCTTTTATACTGCTGTAGTGATTAGTCATTGGTTTGGGGTCATAAGCAGAGGACTGTAAATTACTAAGCATTCCCTGCTCTGGTCTAACAGGCTCTAGTAGCCCAAAGGTAATCCTCTAGAGAAAGTTGCAGTGTGATTTCCCAGGAGAAGTACACAGACGTTAGCAGCCATGCGCCCAGAATTAATAAAGATGATTACAAGAGACCTGAGCAGAGTACCTATAGACTACAATGTTTAAAACAATAAGGAAAAAATAAAACACATACCACAGTGTCAATTAGAACTAAGCTAAAAATCTCTGTGCTATACTCATTACCTGTGTGACCCTGGGCAAACTACTTCTCATTCCTGAGTTTCAGTTTTCTCACATGTAAAATGGAAAGGTTAATAGCATACACTTTATAAGTTTGTTATAAGAAACCAATTAGAAACTATATGCAAAACAATTTAAAACTGTATCTTAACTATAATAGCTACTCAATAAATGGCTCTTATTGTTACTATCATCATCATTATTCTTGCCTGGGCTAGAATAGTTCTTTGAATTAAACGGCATAGTAAATCTGGATTTCTTGACACTTCTTTATACCTAAATCTCAATCTCCTCTGGTTTTAAAATATTTAACTCTCTGCTCTGTTTCTCAGCTTTAGGAAATGTCCTTCTCTTCCGCATCTTCCTCCTTTCCCTCTCTCCTTGTTGCTTGACCCTCAGGTCTGTGTTCCCCTGACTTTGACTTTGGAAGCAGTCAATTTAGACAGTACCAGGCCAAACCATGAGAATGTGACTCCAAGACTAATGGGTTGTGTCAGGTATCTGCATTCTGAAATTAATGGGAATACCACCAGCTCCCAGGAAGCCCTGCCAAAAAGCAAAGGTGACAAGGACTTCTGTCAGCAACAGTGCTGCAGTAATAGGGCCTTGATTAAGGTCAGCAAAGGACTGACTGCAGAACAGGACTTCCGGGTCTCAGTCAAAGAAGAAAAGACTTGGTAAGTTGCAGAAATTTTAAAATGTGATTTCATGTCTTTGCTGGGTAAAATTATTTTTTATGTGAATGATAAAGGATGAGATAAAATCTAGGACACAGTGTTACTCAGATCCCCTTTGGCAGCCAGGTTTTTCTGTTACCTTAAGATCAAGACCTTTCAAAGAACCCCTGCTTCTCATTAGCCCCACCTCCTAAGCTGTCAGTCAAGTATTTTTCTGGAAAGGCAAGGTTGTCCCATTTGACCACTTCATTAATTCCCTTTGTGAGATTTCATTTGTGCCAAGCAAAACAGACCCCAGCTCCACATAACAGCTTCTCAGAACCAAGTTTTCCTCTGCCCACAACTCATGACAGAGGCCTCCAATGGGGTACTTTGATGACTCAGCAGGAGAAATATTGCCCTTTGACTCTTTCTTGCTGTCAAGGTATCTAATAAATAAAGCTCCTTGAAGATGAAGGAAATACCAATCAAACTATACTAAACCTGAGAGTGCATTTCAGGTTAGAAAGGAAACATTATTTTGATACTATTCTTCCGTTATTGTATGTTAATCCATTGGTCTCCATTTTTACTTATTATAAAATGAAAATGTAATATAGATTAGAACTTTCTCACAGAAAGATGGCTCTAGGAGGAATATCAAGCAGACCAAAATTAGTTTTTACATGGTAGCTCATTGCTATTTATTTGCTTACTAATTGCCCTTCACTTGGCAGATAAGGTCCCAGGAAGCAGTTAAACTGTCTCCCAAAAGCCTTCGACATTCAAAAAGAGATAGTGCTAGAATAAACTAATCTTGGACACCCAGGCAGGCATGCCAGCATTCAACCTACAAAAGTGTCAGTGGTGAGTGGAAACGTAGCAAAGGACAAAAGTACTCAACCTACTTGTGTTCCCAGTGGTCATGTGAATAAGTAGCACGGGAAGCAGCCACCAGTTACCAGTGTTCAACTCTGCTCCAAACCTAGGGAGAGATGGATGATAGGGGTCAGAGAAGGTCCATGATATGACACATTCCAACTTAGCCCTTTGTTTCTTTACTGGCAAAAAGCAAACCTATGAAGAGAATAAGATTTATAGACACAACACAGGAGCTGTGTTGCTTTTGTATAAAATGTCTCAGTACAAAAAGTAAAAAGAGCTGCAATTTCAGATGCCTCTGAGACCCAATGAATCAAAACACCAAGCAATCTTGCTTGAGAAACTATTATGTCTCCTAAACTGTGCTTCTGACTATGGGGATTCGAGATGCTATTTTCAAATAATGTACAATCTAGTTGAGATGACAAGACTAATCTGTATGAAAATATCAGGGCTTAGAGTTTGCTGCAATAATAAAGAACAGCCTGAAGTTGTCAAAAAAGGATGCTGCAGCCAATAGGAGTGTGGGTAACTGACAAAATTCTGTTTGAACTGCAAAACAGTTCAATAAATCATCTTCTTTGACAGGTGCTTATAAAATAGAAAAAAAAAAAAAAAGGCTGCATCCTGTTAGAGGTCCTATGATTCAGATGCAGGAGCTACAACATAGTGGACAGTTGGTCAACCTGAACTGGACTTGATATGACAAAGAAATTAAGCTGTCAGGGATCTTTGGTTCATGCAGCAGAGTCTAGCCTATTCTGATTACTCAAAACAGTGTGTGTGGTTGTTTGTTTGTTTGTTTTTGGGTTTTTTGTTTGTTTGTTTGCTTTTAGCACAAATCCCAGGCCCAATTCTAACTCTACTTGTTTGAGTCTTGTGCCTAGCCTAGAACCATCCTTTGGACTATTCATACCCCAACAGACCAACATAGGAAAAATCATTTGGTTGTATTACATGTTCCATTGCCCGTTAATGGCCTTTTGGTAGATAAATTACCGTATAGCCCTGCTGTTTTCCTGCCAAATTTATCTTCAGGTAAAATTTTTTTAAAAAATACTGCAGAGTTGGAAAGTTAAACTTCAGGAATTATGATTGCATTGTTTTGGTGTAATAAATCATCAGCATTAGTCCCATTTGATGGCTAATTTTCATTACCAAGTATCTTTTTTCTCTTAGTAGGAAATGTTCCTATCCTGAGACTATAGGAAAAACCTATCCTATGCATTCTGCAGTGAAATCAGAGAGGAGATCTTTAAGAATACGTGGCTTCTCTCACTTGGTATTTAAAAAAAATTTTTAGAGACAGGGTCTCACTCTGTAGCCCAGGCTGGAATGCAGTGGCATGATCATAGCTCACTGCAGCCTCAAACTTCTGGGCTCAATAGATCCTGTTGCCTCAGCTTCCCAGGTAGCTGGGATTATAGGCACACATCACCACGCCCAGCTATTTCTTTTTAGTTTTTTTTTTTTTTTTTTTTTTTTTTTAATAGAGACAGGGTTTTACTTTGTCATGCAGGCTAGTCTGGAACTCATTGCTTCAAGAGATCTTCCTGCCTTGGCCTCCCAAAGTCCTGAGATTACAGGTGTGTGCCACCCCACCCCAGACTTAAAAGCATATGGTTTCTCTCACTTTGCATGTCAGATTCCTTAGGAAATGTTTACTGTCACAATTGGACAGAATCTCAAAGAAAAGCTTCTGTCATAACAAATTCTTCCTATTGTCTGCAGCCATATTTTCTTTATGCTTCAAATGTTGGGAAATGGGAACAGTACTGGTGCTCTAAAGAATACCAAAAATTTAAAATAAAACAATTATGGGACTTGGAAGATAAAATGTGCAAGACTATATGCCCGGATTAGTGATACAGACAGTGTTATCATTGAAATCATTCATGTCCACAACAAACATGAAATAACAGTACAATGAAATCCTATATATGCCTTATCTCAATTCACCACTCTTAACATCATCATCTTTTAATTATTTTAACTGTTCCAATTATTCTGAATTCGGCTAGTAAGGACCCCTTCAAAACAATTCTTCGATCATTTAACATGACCCTCATTAATCTTTTAGTACTTCCTTGTCTTCTGTCTCAATAAGATGTTTCACAGTCATTTTCTAATCTCTGCCCCAAACCTGGAATAAGCCATTCCAAAGAGAGAAATTTATTTTTAGTGTGGAATAGTCTTTAGAAATAAAAATCTGAGTACCACAGAAGCTAAGAGTTCAACAGTACTATTTAAAGTTTCATAGTAAATGTTTAGAATGTATTTTTTAACTTCTAGTGTAACAAAAAAGTAATCATATTTAATACATGAGAAAAGTCCCTTAAAAGAGAACAAAATATTTAAAAATAATGATCAATACAAAAGAAGGCCTTTTTTTTCAAATTTCAAATTAATCTAAAAAAGCAACACAGTTACAACCAAAATCTCAGCAATTTTTTTTTTTTTTTTTTTTTTTTTTAACATTGGAAAGCTGATTCTAAAATATAATTAGAAATGCAATGGGCCTCCAAAAAAAGGTGACAAATTGTCAAGTTGCTGAGAATGAGGGATTACACACAAGGAGACAGGTTCTGGAAGCTTCTGAGGATCTAAGGAGGCTTGGTCAGCGTCTTATAGTAAAGGAAGGTCAATAATTCCAGTAGGAGGTTCCAGCATCAAAACAGACCAGAACGTATGCCCCAGAGAGTGGGCCAAGGTTTCTCTCCTGTGGTCACAGCTGAACATAGTCTTGACTCTCAGGAGTAGCCAGGTATGCCAAGACTGTTTGTTTACACACAATTACTAACTCAGCAATTCCTTCAAATTATATTGCATGAAGCTGAATATACCCTCACATTTCAAATATATTACTTGCACCAAAATTCAAATTACTGCATCATAACAAGGTGTCATGAGCCTAATTCTATCTTAGGGCCTATAAGCTTCAACTAATATAAAGGACAGTCTAGTATCCAAATAAAGAAAATCTCTTTAAAAGGTGTCATTTGTCTGACGCAGGACTCAAAAAAGTGTATCATCCTGGGACTTTAAACAATACACTGAAAAAATGCACATAATTTTGTTATTTAACACAATGACTTGAAGATGCTTAATATATTAACTCTTACTATTGAAAATGTAATAATTATGATTACAATTACTGTTTTTTGTCTTACTTTAGCCTCTTACTGAGCTCCTTCCACCCACCCACACCCTCACAATGCACACTGCTCAGAATTCAGGCCAACCAGCATGTTCCTTTCTCTACTACCTGATATTTCCTCCTCTTGATCATTTAAACATTCCCGCAAAAGCCCCCATTGCACAATTCAATTATCTCCCTATCACCAAGTCTCAAGTGTGGCTTTTTTCTTGACAAAGAGGGAGAAAATATCATATCCTGAGAAAACACTCCAGATTTGCTATCTTAAATCTGGAGCTGGTTATCCTACTTAATTACCATATCCTGAGAAAATTACCATCTCCTAAGCAAGCTGCCTTGCTCTTTAACATGCAAGGTCTTCATTTTCTTCCTCAATTCTTTTCCCATTTGACTTTTTTTTTCTCACAATGAATAAATCCCTATTCAGAAACAATGTTTAGGTCTCACCCAAACATTTCAATTAACAGTTCTCTTCATTAGCATTTATCTTACTTTTTACAACAAAAGAAACCCCTGCCTTCCATCAGAGGCAGTTTTCTATAAGGGAACAACTAGTTTACTTTTTAAGAATCTAGTTCCATGAATGCTGCATTTACACAATATGGTTCATCTAAATGTATCAGCTCATGATATTTTAAGATTCTCACTGCTTCTCTTAGAGCTGAGAGCCTGCTGAGACCCGCTAGAATAAACCGACGATGGCCCCGGGAAAACTCAACCCTCCATTTTGACAGTAATAATCCTGAAAGAAGGAACACCACTGCCTGTCATTTCATAAATATCTTTAAAAACAAGAAGTTAGGATGAAACAAATGGGGGGAAAGATGAAAAGAACAAAAAAAAAATATTTGTTACCCACGTTCTATTTACAATTTCCTTGCTAACTCTTTTCAGTTGTTTGTCTAAAATTTAAGTTTTTTCTTTTTGTGGTAATTTGAGAGAACAGTGAAAAATAACGTGTTTGGATTTTATAGCTATCTTGTGCAATCCAACAAAAATATAAAAGGGAGAATCCTGCCCAAGCTAGTAATTACAGATATCCTGTTTTACAGGATAACCTCGAATAGAAATTCTAAAGAAGGCTCTCATTCTTCTCTGGGCCCTTTGGATGGTTCTGTTTCCAGATGATTGCCCACTAGAAACTACCAAATACCATTGTTTCCTATTACAATGGAAGCCCTAGAGTCTCAAAGTGTCAAGTGATACGTTATTATTGTGATAAATGGAAAAATTCCTGTCTGCCCTTGGATAATGCTCTGTTGTTGAGGCACCCAAAGAATGCTCCAATGCACAAAACCCTGGCTGAGCTTTTTTTTTTTTTTTTCTGTTATACATCCTTTGCTACATTGATCTTATGATTCCTGCACAGACTGGCTCAAGAGATAAAGCTAAGTAACAGACTTCACTCTACACAAGGTTGTCACTCATCTCTAGCAATGATCTTCATCACCAGGTCGTTCTTCCCTTAGATAGCGCTCTTTCTCTGGAGTTGCTTAAAGCCCCATGAAAATAAAATTTTGGCAGGTCATGCCACCAGTAGGGTGGCATGCATGAATCCCACTCACAAGCAAGCTCACTTAATCCCCCAATCTCTTCTCCCTTTCAGCCTTCCCCACTCCCAACTACAAAATGAAATGTGATGATATCTTCCTTGTTGCTGTTTCATCATTGACTTTATCTTTGTTACCTTAAATCTGGAGCTAGTTAGCTCACTTAATTAGCATGAGACACTAATGAGGTTAAAGTCTTGAATTTGTCAAATAGTTCAGCCTAGTCTGGCTATGGTTCCCAGGCCTAGGTTATACCGTTAAACTAGCCACCATCGTACAGTGCATGCCAGGAGTGAAAGGGAAGGCCAGAAAAGAGTGAATCTTTGGACCATTCCAAGAATACCTGAAATTGTAGTGATGGAGGCATAACTGTCTTTGCCTTTAATTATGCCTAGTGTTCCATTATTGGAACACTAAGCTTGTAGGAGTTATTTATATCCTACTGCTTAAGGTCATTGCCACGGTCTGATTTCTCACACAAAGAAATTTTTACAACATCAGGCATAAATGGGTTAAGGAGTTTGAAATTCCTTTAAGGGGACAAATTTTCACTCATGAGGAAATTTAAAAATCATGGGATAGCATAGAATCAAATGCTCAATTAGGTATCACTTTGGGAACTACATTAGTCAGCTTGGGCTGCTTTAATGAAATTTCATAGACTGGGTGGTTTAAACAACAATTATTTCTTCCAGTTCTGGAGGATAAGAAGTTCAAAATCAAGATGTCAGATTACTGAGTTTCTGGTAAGGGCTCTCTTCTTGGCTTGTTGATGGCCTTCTTCTCACTGTGTCTCCACATGGCAGAGAGAAGGAGCAAGCTCTGGTGCCACTTGTTATAAGGGCACTAATTCCATCACAAGGGCCCTATCCTCATGACCTAATTACTTCCCAAAAGCTTATCTCCAAACACCATGCCATTGGAGGTATGGTTTTCAACATATGAATTTTGGGGAGATATTATTTGGGCTGACTAGAATTTGGAATAGTCATGGAAGATGGCACAGAAGCCAAAGGAACTCGGGAGAATCTTCGGATGTGCGTAAAATTTGGACAGGTAAGGGGAGTGATGGATCTTCAAAGTGAAGGAAAAGACACCTTCACATTTCAAAAACACATACTGATTCGGATTCTGTTGTTTGTTTCTCATTAGTGATGATGACTTTCAGAAAGTATTTAAGTAAGGGTAAACTTGGCCGGGCCCGCTGGCTCACGCCTATAATCCCAGCACTTTGGGAGGCCGAGGCGGGAGGATCACAAGGTCAGGAGATAGAGACCGTGCTGGCTAACATGATGAAACCCCGTCTCTACTAAAAATACAAAAAAAAAAATTAGCCGGGCGTGGTTGCGAGCGTCTGTAGTCCCAGCTACTCAGGAGGCTGAGGCAGGAAAATGGCCTGAGCGCGGGAGGCGGGGCTTGCAGTGAGCCGAGACCGCACCACTGCACTGACAGAGCGAGATTCCAGCTAAAGAAAAAAACAGAAAAAAAGGGTAAACTCAGGGGAAAAAATGAAGAAAATGTTTCTCATGGCAGACAGTGTTAAAGATAATTTTTTTTTTTTTTTTGAGACAGAGTTTCGCTCTTGTTACCCAGGCTGGAGTGCAATGGTGCTATCTCTGCTCACTACAACCTCCACCTCCTGGGTTCAAGCAATTCTTCTGCTTCAGCCTCCTGAGTAGCTGAGATTACAGGCACCCGCCACCACGCCCAGCTAATTTTTTGTATTTTTAGTAGAGACAGCGTTTCATTATATTGACCAGGCTGGTCTCCAACTCCTGACCTCAGGTGATCCACCTGCCTCGGCCTCCCCAAAAGTGCTGGAATTACAGGCATGAGCCACCGCGTCTGGCCTAAGGGCTAGTTTCTATGCAATAATAACTTATCTGTTACTAAACCATTTGACCACAAAAAATATTCTCAAACTTCCCAGCTTCTCACCCAAATTCAAGACCTGAATTTCTTTTCAAGCCCAGGAAATCTTTTCACATGGAATGAGAGTTAATTTACTAAGACTTCCAAGTATAAAGCAAATGCTTTGTTACTTTTAAACCAAATTAGCTTTGCTTAATAAGCATTAAGCCTATGAATTTTCAGCCTTTAGTGACCTTAAGCACCTTATTCTATAACCCCAATGCTCTGGCAAAGATAAGAAAAATCACAGTTTGTTTTAATACACTCATGATTTAGCAATCCAATAAACTTAGTAATAAGTTGCAAAAATAAGTCATTTTTTTGGACTAAAACCAACAACATAATTAGCCTGGTGTACCCTTGGGCTCTAAATCACAGAGCAGTCACCTTCAAAAGGGGTGACAATGTTTAACACTTTAACAACAGAAGCAATTTCTGTTGAGAGAAAGAAGTTTCTCAGTGGAATTCACCTCGACTTTTCTGGCAGGGGCAGTGGATCAAGAATAAAACACTGTCTAATACAGTTATGAAGGATATTGGCCTAAATTATGTTACTATTTTTCTTTTTATCCTAAATAATGGTAACAAAGTATGAGGAATTTAATGGCCTCCCATTATTCAATCTTCCATCATTTTTAATAATTTATAATTATTTATTTTATTTATTTATGTGGACAATGAAGATTACAGAAACATAAGAAAATACGTGGCCGGGCACGGTGGCTTGGCTCACACCTGTAATCCCAGCACTTTGGGAGGCCAGGGCGGGTGGACCATCCTGATCGAGACCATCCTGGCTAACATGGTGAAACCCCGTCTCTACTAAAAATACAAAAAATTAGCCGGGTGTAGTGGTGGGTGCCTGTAGTCTCAGTTACTCGGGAGGCTGAGGCAGGAGAATGGCGTGAACCCGGGAGGCAGAGTTCACAGTAAGCTGAGATTGCGCCACTGCACTCCAGACTGGGCGACAGAGCAAGACTCCATCTAAAGAAAATTTCAAAGCACCACAAAGAAGAGAAGGAAAGATACTGGGTTGAAAGACCACATAATCACTATCAGAGATAGATATTCTCCAGTCTGTAAAACGGGGACAAGATTATAAATTAGACAAGCTTGAAAAATGAGATTCATTCCACAAATAGAGTTTTTTTGTGTTTACATTTAACCTCTTCCCTATTATCTTGAAGAAAAAAAAAATGTCCTCTAAAACCCCTGCCATATTTACCATGGGTTGTCAGTTGATTTCCTCTAAAAGTAATAGCTATCATTCACTAAGTATCTATTGGAGGAGAAACTGTGATAAGCATTTGACCTATTTTAGCTCATCGCCTCACAGTAACCTTGCAGGGGCATACTATTATTATTCTCATTTTACACATGAGAAAACCAAGGTTTAGAGAGGTTGAATTGCCCACTTCTTACAGATGGTGAATTGCAGAGGCAGTATACTAAGCTTCATCATCTTCAATGGGGTTACAACATCCCATACTATAATATAAAATGCACCAATGTGAACCCTGGATCTGAAGAGTAACATTTTTGTAATCCTTACCCTCCCGTGATCATTGTCTTGTGAATTTCTGTTTCAGGTTACAATAGCTTTCTGAAAACCTAATAGAATACCTATCCATATTTAAGTTCCTTGACATCAGATGTCACATCTTACTCATTTTTGTGTCTCCCGCACAAAGCCCAGGGGAGAATTTGACAGCCACATTCAGCAGTTCTCTAACTCTGCTTATAGTCTGACCCAACAGAGCTACTGAGGAAATGGAATCCTATGCTCCCTTAGCAAGTAGATGTTTCCTGTAGAGACACACCCAAAAGACCTTCGCATGTAAGATGAATCCTTTGCCTCTGAGAAGCTTTGGAGACCTGGCGAATTCTACATCAGGAGATGAACCAATTTGGAAGGACTGAGATGTCCACCATGACATCTCATTTGGCAGAAGAGCCTCATTAATCCTGGATTCTATAACTTTGTCATAGCCCCAGACAAGCTCACTTTTTACCTGCGCCTCTCTCCTGCTTCTTTCCATTATATCCACTATGACCCAAACAGAGTTTGCTGTCCCCCAAGAATCAGATAAGGATGCTCAGACACACTAAACTCCTTGATGTTTACCAATTAAACCATTAAAACCGATTTATAATATTCCTGTTTCCACAGCACTATGTAGATATTTCTATTGCAGCACTTGCCATGTCACCTTCTCTCATTAAACAAAACCCAGTATTTATTCAACTCAATAACTCATCCTAAATGTGCTCTATAACATAATACATGATTGATGCTCATTAGTATAATAATATCACTTAATAGTTCTCAAACATTGAAGATTCTACTAAATGCTTTAAATGCATCTTTTATTTACTACTCACTACATCATGTTTAGATATTATAATTCCCTTTTTTATATACAGGAAGCTGAGGTAGAGAAACCTTAAGCACTTTTCCCTAGATCACGCCACTGATAAGTATCCAAGACAATTTAAAAGTGTCTAAGTTCAGAACTTTTAAGGATGAAACCAAACTTCCCACCAATAACCCTAAAATCTTTCACAGCTCCCAGTTTATTCAATAAGTGTGTGTAGCCTGACCAGTCAAGCACAAGAACTCAGAAGCAGCAGTTATGAGTAGAGCCATCCCACCAGAAATGAAGTACTTCTACTATGAGAATATTTGGCTCAGTCTTTGCAGCTGTCTGAGCAGTGGCAATGGAAAGAAACACATATTTTCCTCTCCTGCTTCCCAATTTTTACAGCCTTTTCTATGCTCTTATCTCACCATTCTCTGTAGTACCTAGTGAGGCCAAGAATTAAAACCGAGGTGATGAGTTTCCAAGCCTCTCAGCAGCGAACCGTGGAGTCAAAGTGAAAACAATTACCAAGGGTGAGTCTACTCTATATGCAGTAGAAATGCATATTCATCCTTCATTAGCAACTAACTGGGCATTTCATATTCTCTAATTTCCCTGTACTAATTGTCTATCTCAGTAAGTGTAAACTATTAGAAAGAAGCACAAGTACAGTATCTTTTGCATTATAGGGAAATGTACCTCCGTCATTAGGAAGAGATTTCAGAAAATGCCAATATTAGATGATCTCAAAGCCAAGGTTTTGTTTTGTTCTCATTGCACAGTCTGGTAAAACATACGCATTCCTAGGTCCCCAGGCCCAAGAAGTTAAGGTAAGATGACATTTATGGATATCAGATACCATAAACATTTGTGAAAATGATAAATGAAGAAGCTACAGATCTTTTTAATACCGTCCTCAATTCACCCCTTGAGTGAATATTTGGCCGAATTAAGTCTGTAATTGTAACAGTATTAGACAAATCTTGTGTAACACAGAAATACAAACTGTTTTGTGCTGCTAGGAAAGAAAGAAAACAAAGAGCCAGAGATAAGCTGTTGAGAGGGAGAGAGGAAAGAAAGAAGCAAGGAAGGGAGTGAGGGAGGGAAGAAGAAAAGGAGGGAAGGAATAATAGTACAACAGTGTAGATACAATGAAGAAGACTTGGTACTAAGTACTTAGTACTTGGTACTTAGACTTGGGTACTAAGCAACAGTGGGCAATTTATTCACTAAACATCATGTATTATGTTTTAATATCATTGCCATGGAACTCAGCACAGCTTAAATCCAGAAAAACTAAATAATAAAGTGCATGGATACAGGTATTTGAAATGCATTATTTCCTTAATTCTAAGAAATGGCAACCTATAGTCTTCCATGCTTATGCAGAAAGCCAAAATCAGTTTTTTGGCCTACCAGTAAGTCACCATATCTTACCATGTTTTATTCTTTTCTGTCTCTTCCCACTTGCCCAAACTAATTTTGTCTGTCTATTCCCTTGAATGTTTAGTTAGAGAAGAGCTAATTTTGAACTTGTGTTAGATTCTGGTCACTCATGGAGAAATTAAAATCTTTGAGACTGTGTAGATACCACCTTACGGAAGTATTCAACCTGGTCATAGAACTAGACCAGTTACATATTAAACAACTAAAGTACAATGCCAAAGCAATTGTCAATGAGCACAAAATAAGATGTTTCCTATGTTTTAATTACATATTTGTAACACATATTTATGCTATTTTTGTGGCTTTGTTCTACCATCCTGTTATTCTATTCAGAGTTTACAGAAATCCTTAATGAACACTGCTAAAAATAACTTCCCTCAGAGACATATGTGGCTTACCTTGATAATGATGGTTTCATCACTTCTCTTATTTTATTTGTGCAGGTGATCATTAAAATTAAGCTCTTGATTAAAATTACTTAGGGTAATTTATCTCAGGCTGCATTCTCACTTAACAAATGAAGAGATCCATAAATACTGATGAGGCTGGTTTTCACCATGCTTCGTAATTCCTTGGAATAGAAGGTGTTATGTTAACAAAAAATCATGATAATTAACTGGAATCCAAGCCCTGGGTATCAATAGACATTCATAGTCATCAGCAAATGTAACAAAGAAATTGTCGCTATTGAGTATATTTCATATAAGATGACATTACAAAAGTATGGGCCATAAAGATTCCTTAAAAGAGGGCTTATATCTTTTTCTTATTTAGCATTATTCGTCTAAAATGTTCATTAGCAGCAATATTGCATAACGTAACACCATTCTGCCATGTAAGAAAAGTAGTAGAGACAATAAAACTACAGTTCATAGAGTAAATATAATCAAGATTTGCTAAAAATTCTCTGAGCTCTTCTTTGGCTTTCATCAAATAGATGCAACCCAGTGTTATTTTGCCCTGTTCTCATAGTGCTGTACATACTAACCTTACTGCTTCAAAGAGGGAGGACTCTGAGCTGCTCTGCTTGGTACTTAGGCTAGTTTGGATACCGCCATCGTGAGAAGATCACGCCCAGCTGAGAAAGAACTAGAGCTGTTGCCTAGTCCTATTGCCTCAAGGACCCTGGAGAACTCATTATCTTGCTTAACACATCTCTAGGCCATTGAAACTTGACACGGTGACCCAGAGGAACAGAGAGAAATGGCTCTATTCCAAATCAAGAGTCCCACAGACTCTTCAATCACATTTTTAAAGACATTCATTATTTTACAGAAATATATTCTTATTAAATCCAAGAGAGGAGAAGCAGCTTGGTTTCCTGCCAATTCTAAAAGAGGAGGAAAGTGTTTCAGATTGTCTAGTCCCTCACGTCTTACTGAGCCCAGGCTGTCTCCTACACAAGAGCTGTCCTGTTCATTCGTTTTATGAAAAGTATAGGCAACACTAAATTTTAGAATTATATTAGTGTGGAATTTTATTCTTTATGGTAAAAGCATTAAGAAAAACTGCTATTCAAGTTTTTCGTCATATATAATGAAAAAAATGAATTGCCACCCTATTAGAGCTATTTTAATATTCTCTAAGCATATTATTTGCACATTTGATTATAAGCCTTCAATAAGTGCTTTCTAGAAATAGTTTTTTCTTAGCAGGAAAAAAAGAGACAGGAGGGTATTTATAATTACGGAAACATGCAGAATGTATTTAAAACACCCAAGGTAGGCAAGATTTCATAATGGCATGTATAAAGGATACACTGGACTAATTATTTCTTTCTTATTAATAATTTCTATTTCTATAAGGGAGTTAAATGGGGAAATTTATCTGGAGATTATACCTTTAAATAGCTTCATAAAAAGCAGTTATAAAAATGGCTTTTGAAGTCTGGCTGCAATTGAAGCAGATTTGGTCAGGCCATTTCCATCACAATAGGATTTTTGAAGAGAGTACAGAGTGAAAAAAAGGGCCCATTACAGACAGGTCACCTGATCCAGCCCTAGAGATAATGTGAAATTGTTCCCTACAGTAATGTCTGCAAGGTTTTATCTAGACTTGTCTGAAATGCATACCCAGAAAAATGCACAGTTCTAATAGCCCCCTCTATTTTCGGCTTGAAAGCCTATTTCCTAATGGCAGTAATGACTAGTTTACCTGCCCATCTTTATCTTCCATTAAAGATGTAAAAGAAAGCAGTATTTTGGAGCCACCGGCCATAGGGGATTGTTGCTCACAGGTCCTAAGTGATAGCGAGGTGGTAGCTGAGGTTACATCAAGTGCTTTTTAAGCCCCAATTCATCTGGCATCTAGTAGAATAAGATTGCTCCACAGGAAGCCTGAGACAATGAAGAGGAGACTGAAAAACATGGAATGAGGTGTATGGGCTGTTTCAAGGGTGATGAAGGTATCTTGGAATTGCAGAGATAGGTTCTTCTCCCAAGTCTCTTCTGTAGCAGAGATAACTACTCCTTAAGCAGGAAAAAGATGTCTGTGTGTTATGATCTGTACCACAGTTTCCAAATGTCACATTTATCCCTCTGGATTCCATATCACAAATCATATCCTAATTGTTCCATTACTGCATAGATAATTAAGTTATGGGAAAAATGTAAGACTCAAATGGTTCTGTGTAAAAATATCACTGCCTGATACAATTCCAACAGGATGGCATTGTTGCCAGCCATAGCCAAGGGATTTTCCTTGACATTTTACGTTATTCAATATGGTGCTGCCATCTCCTGGGAAGGTTTTCCGGGTTCCCTCAATTCCATAGCCTTCTGTTCATTCCATACTGCTGATTTCTCAAAACTCCAGAAACCACCATCCTCTGTATAAGATAACAGACCCTGCCTTTCTTGCCATTTCAGCAGACACACAAGGAAGAGGAACAAATTTGGTGGAGAGGGAACAGGGCAGAGATACCAGGAGTTCTTGTCATAAGCAGGTTAGAGGGCCCCAGGAATCACAACTTACTCAATGTATCCTGACATTCTGAGTGTAAATTATTTGGGTAACACAAAAAGGCATCATTTGAATTAATGCTCTGGTTCAGTGGAAAGAGTGCTCAGAAATGCAGGAATATGTGGATGGCAAGTGTGATGCACCCTATTTGGCATTTTAAAATTAACTGAGGAGATTCTTAAGGCCAGAAAGGGAAGGCTGAGGGCTAACAAGCAAGTGGATATCACCTTCATTATGATTTCAATGTTAAACATTAATGTGACTTTGTCTCCACAGTCTCTTATAGATGACAACATACTAATTCTGATCTTTCAAACTAATTATAAACTCT
The DNA here is from genome assembly GCF_047675955.1 of Chlorocebus sabaeus. Lineage (NCBI taxonomy): Eukaryota > Metazoa > Chordata > Mammalia > Primates > Cercopithecidae > Chlorocebus > Chlorocebus sabaeus. The sequence continues at coordinate 112,198,006 of NC_132912.1, forward strand.
TTGAATTTAATGGTCAAATTTAAGGGTTGCATATTTCACTTTTAAAATCCCAAACCTACACCCGTATTCAGCCCAAAGAAAATATCCACTAAATGTTAGTTGAATGACTTAATGAAATCCAGCCACAGGTACTAGAGTGACAATCTCCGCTTGTAACTATGTCTTTATACCTTTCTGCTAACAATTGTTGGGGTAAAAAAACTATAAGTGTCACTTATAATGACTGAACTCAGACAAGAAAGCAGTAAAGTTAGAAAAGGGGGAAGAAATCATTTAAATCAAGGATACACTGAAAAGAAGTAAATATTAGGCTGATAGCAACAGAAATATCTAGCCCTAGAAGAAAAACCAGACATTTTCCCAAGGAGTTATCCAAGTACTGTTTTCAGCATTTTTCATATATTACCTCATTTAATTCTCTGAAAACTCTATAAGCAAAACTATTATTTTTCCATATTTTCCAGAAAACAACACAGAACCAGAGTTATCTGGTGTCTTAGTCAAGGTTTCACAGCTCCCTGGTGGCAGAGGAGATATTTGAACACAGGCTCCTGCCTGCAACGTTTATACTTCCAAATTCTGCACTATGCTGCCTTTCAAGAATGTTAGATCCCCATAGGAGATGAAGCAGATTAAGCATCTTTATTTCATTTACTAAGTTTTTGATTATTTATCAATAGAAATCATGGGAAAAATCACAAGGCTTTAATTTCACTGAAACCTGCAATGCACACATACACACGCATGTGCACACACACACATACCATGTATCTTGGAGTTTAATGTCTGTTCTTTCTAAATCTAGTATTTTCTTCTTCAAAATTCAAGGACTTCAGGGCTTAAGCACTATCACAAGATTCTCTGTTATTATTCAAAGATTAGAAGTTCTTGGGCACCAGGAAGATAACTAGCAAAGTACTATTTCAAGTTCCTCATCACAATATTGAATAAAATCCCACATAATCAGAACCTTAGTCAAGTGGACCAAGTGTTAGCATGGGATGATACAATCAAATTCCACCCTTATCTTCCTCCATGCCTGCAAGCCTAAGACTTTCTACACTAGAAAGGATTTGCCAGTCTCCTGAGGGACAAAGAAAGGTAAACCTCAGAAAAGAGAGTGCTTACAATGGCAGGAGTACCAATGCCCCATGGCGACTGTAGCAATGCACAGAATTTACTGCCTCCAAGGCATGTGCTTCAAGACATTAGAAAGTAATATCAAATGAAAGGTGTTTATTGGATTGGCCTCTAAAACAGACAAATGCCCAATCGCATAGCTGATGAAAAAATTAGCTTGCTACTAAACATTAAATAGATCGATAATCTATTAACTCTAACCTTGTTAGCAGTGAGCTTGCAGTACAATACGTGACTTGCCTTTTTAAACAAGCTTTCTTCAACGTCTGTCTTGGACTGAAATAATTTTCTTTTTCCAAATTCAGCAATGATACATTTAATACTCCATATTAACTCAAAATGACCTTGTCCCTTTCTTCAAAGGCTATTCATCTTCAAGGCCTTTTGAGATCATTATATATGTACCATTTTATTCTGCTGATAACAGTATGAGTTTTTATTTTATGGGCAGCAACCACAGCAGAGGCTCAGATGATATTCAGTGAGTCTCTACAGTCAAGATAAAATGTTATGAAGCCCTTGATGACAAATCGTGATCTCAAAGTCATTGTCATATCAGCAGAAATATTCTCATCCATACCTACCTATAGGCAAGAGTAAGGGCCAAGTCAGCAAACACCCACACACAAATAGTTCTGATGGGAAGGCAGGGAGAATAGGAATAGGTTGATAGAGAGGGTATAGTTTTAGCGTGAAATCTTTATATTCATGCAAGTTTAAAAAAAAACAAAGGCTTATCTTGTAAAACAAAGCTATGTTGGGGTGGAAATGAGGGAACTGAAAGTAACCTTGATATGACAGGCCCTATTTGTGAATGAGAAAAGGACTGTAAAAGCAAGTATAATAGTCCAATGATAAGGCAGCCACCAGGAACATTGCCCAGAGTAAGTGTATTCCAGCCAGACCTCCAGAAGCAAACATTAGTTTCTCTCCAAAGCAAACCTACGTTCCTGCAATGACTCAAACCTACTCACCAGAAGGCTCAGGAAAAGGAGGTTCCAATACTTCAGTCTTAAGAAGGAAAGAGAGAGAACGAGAGGTCTGAAGTAAGCTCTATTCCCATAAAACTAATGTTAAGTAAAGAAAAGCAAGTGCTAGACTAAAAGCCAGGAAAAGTGCGGCACAGCAGTAAGTTTAAGGCCAGAGCTAAGGAAGTACTCCACAGAATTTAGAATGAACGAATACTGAAATGACTGTCTAAACAGGTTTCGTAAGCCCTTGGAGCAAATGTGACAGGAAAGGAAGTGCAGGCCATCCTTAACCTCAGGCAAGTGTTTCTGGGGGCCTTTTGGAACGTAAATGAGGAAAGAGGGACAAGCTCATCATTGAGAATTGAAAGACTGCTAAGTCTGCAGAAATCCATGGGCTGAAGCACCCAGTACTTAACAACTATTTTCTCAAGTTTTATGCCAAGTACTAAAGAATCAAACCTGGAAAGTCACAATCTCCACTCTCAAGAGTTTCTAAAAGTCAGGAAATGAATGGTCTGATTTCCAGATGAATGTGGCCACTTGTGACAAAGGAGTAGAAAAACTGTCCCGGGTGGTTTAAACTGTTAATATCAAGGCAGGATCTTTCTCTATGTCTGTCTTAAAAAGGTATGGTGATTAAAAGAGAAATGACTATTAGGCCTTTCCCCTATGAAACCTGCTGGGAAGTTTAGTCATCCTAAAGTTTGCTTTGTACCATGTTGTATTTAGAAACGCCAGATTAAATCTATTCAACTGACACATTCTCGCCCTGTTCTTCCTGCTTATTCAAATTTCTACACCACACCTGTTTCTGTTTAGAAATTAGGCAGAAGTTGAGTTATTGCAAACGTGATATAAATTTATTTACTTTATGTCAGATGCAGTATAACATAGAATGGGGAAAAGCAAAAACAAACAAAATAAGTTTTAGAATGAGACAGACTATGTAATTAATTTCAGTTATTTACTCAGTTAATAATTTTCTTTCTCCAAATTCACAGAAAGACAAATACCATATGATCTCGATTGTGTGTGTAATCTAAAAAGTCGAATTTACAGAAACATAAAGTGATTAGTAGGTGACTACCAGGGGTGACCCAGCATGTGGGGTCAGGGAATGGAAAAATATTGGACAAAGGATACAAACTTTCAGTTATAAGACATATAAATTCTACAGATCTAATGTACAACATGGTGATTATGGTTAATAACATTGTATTATTTACTTTAAAAGCATGGTGATAGATGTGTCGATTAATTTGATCGTGGTAATATGTATATGTATACCACATCATCACGTTTTATGCCTTTAATCTATATAATTTTTATTTGTCAATTACATCTCCAGCTGGAGAAAACACAGATTTGAAGTAAAACATATTAGAACATATTTTTCAGTGTAAGTGACATTCTACGCAATTAGATGGAAGTGTAGAAGTATCTTACATTTTTCAGCTTATGGTAATTCCTAAATTCTACTTCAATAAAGAAATACCATAAAATTTTAAAAATTACCATGTTCTAGGAATTTTTTATATCAAGTGAATACAATTACAACCATTTTCTGGGAATTATTTTAAAGTGAGAGTTGATTTATAGCTACTAAACTCATTTCCAAAGTCCCAGTTTCCTAAGAAGCACCAAGATTACATCCTCATCATGACAGACATGTCATTTCTACCCTAGAAAAACCAAGCTTATGTTCTATGCTTATTTACGCTCTATGTTCACTTTACTAACTGAATTATAAAGTAAGAGATTCCCTTTTATTATCTGCTATGATCTAATGTTGATCATTGGCAACCAATTTTAGAAGCCAGTTGGATAAGCACACAGAGGAGTAATTATTTAAAATAAAAATTTTCCCAGAATAACTGGTACTGAAATGGATGGCAGGTCAGAAGATAAGTGGTATCAACAAACTTGTTTTCATTAAGGAAGAGGAGAAAAAGATTTCCTAAGGGAAATCATGATTACTCATTATCAGTCGTGGTAGAGTTCCACAGTGATCCACAGCTTGAAAAGTTTGAACTTTCATCACTCTTGCTTACCAAAGTCATAAGCTAGGACCATAGTTCATCCATCATGGGGAGCAGCTTAGCCTAATAGACTGAGTAGCATCATGCCAGCTGGACTTTGGGCAAGAGAGACTTATTCATTACAGTCACATTAGACTTATTCAAAACGGTCAGATAATTTTACACAAACCCAAACCACAGGGCAACAGCTGTACTGTTAGAAAACAAAAAGATACTGGGTTCAAGGCTAATCCTTATCATGCAGCTGAAGTTGAAAAAATAAAGCACAACCAAAACTCACACTTCAGAATCTGTACCTGATAAACCTGGGGCATCAACTGGCTATCAGCAATATCATCAATGGGGTAATAGCAGAGGCTGGAGATTAAGTACACAGATTTGAATTCAGATTGTCTAGTTTGGATTGTGACTGTGCTGCTCAATAGCTGTCTGTCCATGGGAAATTATTTTACCTCTTCAGGCCTTAGTTTCTTGATGTATAAACAGAACTTTCTGTACTAAAATCTTCATAGGCTTGTAGAAAGGATATAATTTATTTAAAGCCTTTAGCACAGTGACCATCACACAGAAGTAGTTAATAAATGCTAATCATGATTAAGTTTATTATTTTACTATTATATAATAACCATCTAAATATATTAAATCCACCAAATATTTCCTCTCTTTTTTCTTGAAACCCTTGGCCACGCAAACATGCCTACGAGCCTACGGTCTGCTTCCTATCTCAGTATAGATAATGGCAGGGGAACTCACACAGTAATACAGTATGTCTGGTGGAAAGAGAAGTCCAGCCCCTCTGCTTGACTTCTTTACTTTTCACTTCTTTAATCCACCACCACTGAACCCACAGGTCTCCCACCTATAGGTTCAGTTCTGCTCTAACTCTATGCTAAACTAGGCTTCTAGCAGAAAAATAACATACTCATTTTCATCCCTTTCCCTTATTCTCCTCCCCAGATCTAGTGAAGCTTAACTAAGACCAGCCCATTCTTCTTATTGGAATTTCTAGAAAGGCAAGATTCATTGCTGACCACTAAGCTCCTTCACTCTCTAGTCACACTCCTAGTTACTCTGACACTATTGCATGGCTTCTATTTCCCCTCCTGTGTTGCAATCCTATTGTCTGTGCTCAGGCACCAACCTCTTGAGCAATATTTTCTATCACTAACTACCCAGTACCCCCAGTTTATAGACACCACATTAGTTCTTTCAGAAATGAGAGCCAGGCACTGTCCTCAAAATTTATGCACAGCTTTCTCCTTGCAGTCTTATATAGCATGGAATGACTCAGAACAAATGTATCTGTCCTCTAAATGAAATTTCTGAACTAACGAGTTTCACAGGATGATTATTAAAAAATGTGTCTGTAGCCTAGATACAGATGAGCAAAAGCTCTTAGAATCTTATTGAAATTACGATGAGTCTGCCAGGATGCAATTTTGCTGTTTTTAAGTACATTAGACAGAGCTGAGCTGATTTTTAAATTTATTTCTGTCAAAAAAATCAATCACAAAAGAGTTTTTATGAACCTATTTGTTAAATACTCAGCACAGTATTAAAAGTTGTAGGTAATTAAAAAGTAGATCACAGTCTATGATGTCAAAGACTTCTGGATCCAGGTGTGGACATGTACCCACACACATACACACACACACACACACACAACATTGGTGAAACAAGAGTACACAACAAAAGATGAAAAAATATTTTTTTACTTTGTGTTTTATTCATGGGGCACAAGTACAATTTTGCTACATTAATATATTACATTGTGATGAAGCCAGGGCCTTCAGTATATCCATCACTGGAGCAATATACATTGTAACCACCAAGCAACCTCCCACCATCCAACCCCGGCAATCCCCCTACCTCTCTAAGTCCCCACTGTCTATCATTCCATACTCTGCTTCCATGTGTACACATCATTTAATGTCCACTTATGAATGAGAATACAAGGTATCTGTCTGTGTCTGAGTTGTTTCACCTAAAATAATAGAATCCAGTTCCATCTATGTTGCTGAAAAAGACATGATTTCATTTTTTTATGGCTAAATATTATTCCATTGTGTATATATACCACATTTTCCTTATCCAGTCCTCCTTTGATGGATGTTTAAGTTGATTCCGTATCTTTGCTATCGTGAATAATGCTGCAATAAACATAAGAATGCAAGTATCTATTTGATACAATGATTTCTTTTTCTTTAGGTAGATAGTTAATAGTGGGATTGCTGGATCATATGGTGGCTCTGTTTTTAGTACTTTGAGAAATCTGCATACTGTTTTCCATAGAGGTTGGACTAACTTACATTCTCACCAAATGTGTATTAATTCCCTTCTCTCCACATCCTCTCCAATATCTGTTATTTTTTGTCTTTTTAATGACAGCCATTCTGATTGGTGTAAGATGATATCTCATTATGGGTTTAATTTGCATTTCTCTGATGATTACTGATGTTGAACATTTTTTCATATGCTTGTTGGCCATTTGTTCGTCCTCTTTTGAAAAATGTCTATGCATGTTCTTAGCCCACTTTTTTATGGGGTCATTTGAGGTTTTTGTTGAGTTCCTTGGAAATGTTGGGTATTAGTCCCCTCTCAGATATATGGTTTGCAAATGCTTTTTCCCATTCTACAACTTGTCTGTTCTGTTATTTCTTTTACTTTGCAGACACTTTGCAGTTTATGTCTCATTTGCCTATTTCTGTTTTTGTTGGCTCTGCTTTTGAAGTCTTAGTCATGATTTCTTTGCCTAATGTCTAGAGGAGTTTTTCCTAGGATTTCTTCTAGCAATTTCTTTTTTTTTTTTTTTTTAGACAGAGTCTGGCTCTATTACCAGGCTGGAGTGCAGTGGTGCCATCTTGGCACACTGCAACCTCCACCTCCCAGGTTCAAATAATTCTCCTGCCTCAGCCTCCCAAGTAACTGGGATTATAGGTGTGAACCACCATGCCAGGTTAATTTTGTTATTTTTAGCGGGAACAGGGTTTCACCATGTTGGCCAGACTGGTCTTGAACTCCTGACCTCAAGTGATCCACCCACCTTGGCCTTCCAAAGTGCTAGGATTACATCTTCTAGTATTTTTACAGTTTCAGGTCTTACACTCAAGTCTTTAATTCATCTTGAGCTAATTTTTGTAAAAGGTAAAAGACAAGGAGCCAATTTCATTCTTATACATATGGCAACCCAATTTTTCCAGCACTATTTATTTAAAAAGGTGTTCTTTCCCCAGTGTATGTCTCTGTAGACTTTGTCAAAAACTAGTTGGCTCTAAGTATGCGGCTTCATTTTTGGGTTCTCTATCCTATTCCATTAGGCTATGTGTCTGCTTTCATACCAGTACCGTGCCATTTTAGTTACTATAATCTTATAGTATAATTTGAAGGCAGGCAATATGATGCCTTCAGCTTTGTTCAATGAATAATGAAAAATAAATATTTGCCACCTATTGAGGCCCTAGAGGTAGACACCTTACAAAGAGTGATTTTTTGCAGCCTCACAACAACTCTGGAAGTTCTCACTTAATTTTCCATTTAATGGATTGAAGTTCAGAGGTCTCATCCTAAAGCCACAGCAAAATGGGTAGAACCAAAACTATCTCATGCCAAAGCTGATGCTCTTTCCACTAAAAAATTTTAAAAAGCAGAATACTAGGTTTCTTTCAGGTTCTTATTCAGTTGAAGCCTGGCCTTTTTTTTTTTAGGATATCAGGTGCAGAACTGAACTAAAACAATAGTCATTATATGGCCCAAATGCTAAAAAGTATACCTATTATGAAAGCTCAGCAAGTGAACATTTCTAGCAGGCCAACTAGGATGACACTATTTTCCCTATCACAGATATTTCTCAGCCACTAAGTCCTCATTGTTAATCAACTTGTGCCAAAGTCTTAACTTGACTTCAGGTCTATAAAGAAAAAGTAAATGATTAGATAGTACTATTATATGCGTATCATTGATTAAAGCTTATATTGTATCTTCACATACATCATTTCATTTTAGGTATCATAAGAATTTGGGAGGAAGTGGGAGTAGTTATTTTTTTAAATTTATTTCCCATTGCAAAAAACAAGAACCAAACTTACTACAGGTCACACAGCTAACCAGGGACCAAGCTCTGTGCTCATTTCATTACTTAATTCTGACTGGTTCACTCCAATGCCATTGCCACTCAATGACACCCAGGACTGGCTGTGGGACCAAGTGAAAAATAAAATTTCAGATCTCCTTGTCCAAAACATATGAAGAATTTCAGGACAGAAACCACAGAGTATTATTAAACCAAGTGTAGGGCCTCCTAAATAGCAGCATAGGTCATAGGCTCATAAAGCTGGCCCTGATGACACCACTGCAAATTAAACTGTGAAATAAATGATTCAAGAAGTTGCTAATTGAACAAGGTAGAGTATGGATGTATTCAAAGTTATCGCTTCTCCAGAACACTCTGCAAAAGCGCCTGTGACAGATGCAATCCAAGTTGTATGATCATAATCCATAATCACCCTCCTCTCCAAAAATTATTCAGATTAGGAAATGTATGGCCATCAGCTTTTGGTCAAATCAGATGAACATATTTCTTCCCTAGTTACTTACTGAACACATTAATATGATTTTTTCCCAAATGTAATGCACTGATATCATTAAAAATGACAAGGTGAAGGTATCGGGAATGTTTATTCAAGAACAGGGATATTAAGCTTGTAGACTTCAGCAAACCCATCTATTTGCTTCCAGTATGCTTCCAGTATGTCATTTCGGAATAAACAATTTCAGGAAAGTGGCTACACACATGCTTTTACAACAGAGCAAAGAGCTGAAATAAGCACCTGATAGTGCTATCAATTACCTGCAGATGTTTGCAGGTGAGCTGGGATCTGTGGCTTGAATTTCCAAAGTGAAACAATCTTCTGGTAGGGATAAGAGCCCACAGTTGTCAGACATCTCTACAGAATCCCTACACACTGTGGAACTAATTAGGTGTGAGAGCCACCTTCATTCTTATGAGAGAGAGGGAGGAAACTGCACAGTTGCCTTCTTGTCCTGTTATCCATACTTTCATCTTTCCAGAAGATCTCTGAAAATCAGAAATCTTGTCCAGACACTCTAGAAAGATTTTGAACCAGAAAATGTGCACTAGAGAATGAAGGAGAGAAGGCAAGTTCCAAATGGTATCTTTTCTTTTTTTCCTTAAAAATTAATTACATGTGATCTGGTAAAAAAGAAAAAAGCATTTACATCAACCAAATATGAATGAAGGAAAAATTACACACATGTTAATTTTATTTATTAATAGAAGTGTCTGTGAATTACAATTTCTTTTTGAACACTCTGTGGTCATTACCCAGTTCCAAAGCCACTTTCACATTCTGAGTTATTTGTGAGGAAGCACTTCACAGCCAGTACTAATTTTATCTTAGCTCAGGCTGCTATAACAAAATACCATAAACTAGGTGTCTCAACAACAAAAATTTATTTATTTCTCAAAGTTGTGGAGGCTGAGAAGTCCAAGATCAAGGTACTAACAGATGCTGCATCTGGTGGAAGCCTGCTTCCTGGCTTACAAACAGTAGACTTCTTTCTGTGTCCTTATATGGTGAAGAGAGGAAGCAAGCTCTCTCAGGGCTCTTAAGAATATTAATCTCATTCATGAGGGCTCTACCCTCATGACCTTATCTAATTCTAATTACCTCCCCAAAAACCTATCTCCCAATCCCATCACATTAGAAAACAGGGTTTCAGTATGTAAATTTTGGAGGGACACAAGCATTTAATCCATAGCAGCTTCTTTAATCTGCAGCATCCCCACAATCTTTGTCTTTTATGATGTTGATGTTTAGAAATGAATATATTTCTCCTTCTGTGCTTTTTGGATGTTTTATCATGATTAGTTATTTATTCTTAGTAAAGAATATTGAATCAGTGATGTGGTGTCCCCCTTAGTATATCATATTTTATGTCACCCTTGTAACTAATAAACAGTCTCTGAGGTGATACTTTAAAAACACACAAGTATCTTGCCCATCATCAGAACTTCTCCTCAGATTCAGCAGCTATCAGTGATTCTTGCCTGGCACAATATTTATTATGTTGATAGTAAAATGAGCAATTCCCTAACTCTAACCTGACCTCAACAATTATTGGTCAAGTCTCAGCATTTACTGTAAGAAAGAATCTGTTTTTTAATTCATCAATCTATTACCAGTGTGGGATTATCATTTTCTATTTTTTAATAGCTCATAATTTATAACTATACTTAATTATTTTGATGCTCACATATCCCAGATTTGGCCAGTGGAAACCTATTCAAACAGTGGCTCTCAAGCCACTGAAGTTTTTTCTTTTTTACCACTGAAGTTTTCTTTTTTTTTTTAAGTACTTCTTTTCTCTGTTTTTTTTCCTTTTCTTGAACAAAAACTGCACTGATTTCAGTTCTTATCTTTATTATTTTATCTCTTATACTTTGTCAGGTTTAATTTGGTCTTCATCGTCTACTTCTTTCTTAAGGCTTAAGCTTAGATAATTGCTTATAGACATTGTTTTTTAACATAAGCATTGAAAACTATACCACCCATCACGGCTTTAGCCATATCCCACAAATTTGGATGTTTTGTATTCATTTATATTCATTTATAGTTTCCCTGTTGATTTCCTCCTGGATCCATTAACTATTGGGAAATATGTAATGTTTAGTTACAAGTCTCAAGGGTATCAAAGATATCTTTCTGTTATTGGTTTCTGATTTACTTCTGTGGTCACAGAATATACTCCATATACACTTCAATCATCATAATTTACTAAGAATCATTTGTGGCCCAGCCTGTGGCCCACCTTAAGTATTCTCTTTGCATTTGAAAGGATTATTTTCTGCTCCAGTTGAGTGTTATGCTCTACAAGGGTCAACTAGTTCAAGTTGGTTGACCACGCTATTCAAACCTTCTATATTATTACTGTTTCTCCTTGACAATTATTAAATATTAAACCAAATATTAGAGTAGTGTTTTGAAATCTCAGTCATAATAATGGATTTTACCACTTCTTCCAGTAATGGTAAATTTTGCTTTATGTATTTTGAAACAGTGTTATTGTGCATACACATTTTGGATTGTCTTGATAATTATAACAATAATTAACTCTTTTATCATTATAAAATTTTCCTCTTTATCCCTAGAAATAATCCTTATTCTGAAGACTATTTTTACTGATATTACACAGCCACTCCAGCTCTCATGTGATTATTATTTTTCTTAAATATGTCAACCTAAAGAAGAAGGAGAGGTACAAAATATAATATTAAAGAGTTTATATATTAGTTGTATTAACCCATTCTCACACTGCTATAAAGAATACTACTCAAGACCAGGTAATTACAAAGGAAAGAGGTTTAGCGTAGTCACAATTACACAGGCTTAACAGGAAGCATAGCTACCAGGCCTCAGGAAACTTAAAATCACGGTTGGAAGGCGAAGGGGAAACAGGCGGCTTCTTTACTAGGACAGCAGAGGGGAGCGTGAGCCTGTGAAGGAGGAACTGTCAAACACTTAAAAACCATCAAATCTCCTGAGAACTCGCTCACAAAAACAGCATGGGGGAAACCATGTCTTTATCCAATCACCTCCCCCCGACTCCGCCCCGTCCCTCCCTCAACACATGGAGATTATGGGGATTATAATTATAATCATAAGCAGCATGGGGATAATAATTCAAGATGACATTGGGGTGGGGACACTGCCAAACTGTATCAGTTTACTTGAGCCAAAGTATAGACAGCTGTCTAGGAAAAAAAATACTTCCAAGTTGCCTTGAGAAGTGCTCTATGCTGCCTTTATTACCAATAGGTTCTTTTGTTCGTTTTTTATTTTACTTTAAATTCCGGGATACATGTGCAGAACGTGCAGGTTTGTTACATAGGTATACATGTGCCATGGTGGTCTGCTACACCTATCAACCTGTCATCTAGGTTTTAAACCCCACATGCGTTAGGTATTTGTCCTAATGCTCTCGCTCCCCTTGCCCCACCCCCCACCACAGGCCCAGGTGTGTGTACCAATAGGTTTTTAAAGACAAAAGGGAACAAAGAGTGGGTTGATACAAAGTTATTTAACAAGAATCCTCACTGCTTTACAGAAATAACATTCATTAGTGATTAGCTATACATTGTTGAACTATAGAATATGAGTTACAGTGTCCAGTACATGGCACTGTTAGGTTAATTTTAGGGTTACTTGGCATCACTCAGCCTAGAGTCTTATAGCAAGTGGCTTCAAGGGGTTATTACTTACTTAGCTCAACCTGGGAGTGAGACTTAACTCCCGTCACATTTCAATGCCTTTTCGGGCCTGATAATTTGAGGGGGCTCACATCCCTCAGATAAAAAATTTATTTTCTTTCTCAAACACTTTTTCAGTCCTTTAAGCCTATCTGGGTCTTTTTATTTAGGATGTGTTTCCAGTAAGCTGAATATAACTGGATCTTCTTTTTTAAATCTAGTTTTACAATCTTTGTTTTTTAATTGTGCATTTAGATTATTTAATTATCAACATTGTAATGTTTAAATCTACAATTTTATTTTTCGATTCTGTTCTGTGTAAACCATCTGTTCTTTATCCCTTTTTTCTTCCTTCTTTTGGGATAATAGAATATTTTAATATTTCATTTTAGCTGCACTTTTGGCTCATTAGCTATATATACATTTTTGTTTTATTTTGTTAGTAGTTGCTCTATAGTTAAACTATGAATCTTTAATCACAATCTACCTTCAAATATTATACCCTTTCATGTGTAATATAAGACTCTTAAAATAGTGTACTTCAATTCCCCTTTGAGTCCTTTGTGCATTGTTGTCATACATTTTAACTCTACATATAGGGTAAGCCCACAATACATTATTTTTTCTTTGATGATTCAGTATCTTTCAAAGAAATTTATAATTATAAAAAGTCTTTAGATTTACCTTTTCCAGCAATCTTCATCCCCTTGTAGCTCCACCTGGTATCACAAAGTCTTATGAACTTTAACATTTTGGTGGAAATAAATTCTGTTTTTCTTCATCTAATAAATATTTTTCTTGATTCTATTTTATAATATTTCATAGGATATAGCATGCTAGGAATTTGGGGTTTTTTTTTTTTTCTTTTACCCTTTAAAGATGTCATGTCGTTCCATTGTCTTTTTTTCTTGCTCAGTTTCAGACAAGAAGTCAGTGATTCTTTGCGTATCTA